>NC_084497.1:2120000-2379974 GCF_030035675.1 Rhineura floridana | reverse complement strand
TCACCCAATTTGAGTATCTTAAGACCCCCGGGGAGGATTTAAAGTTAAGAATACTACTTTAAGGACACCTGGGAGGTGGACGGCACTTGCTTTAAATATCTAGCTCTCAATTTCCCTGCGCAACAACGCAAGTTTGCTCCAGCAGTGGTCTGTTTGACAGCACGTGACGGAGTGGAGAAAAAAGTTTGAGCCTAAGTGCATTATACAATGGGCAATCTCAATAAATAATGGACAACATCCTCAACTTCTCCTGAATTACATATACAATGTCTTAAATAAACAGACCCTCGCATATCTCCATCCAGAAAGGCCGAAGGCATAGATTGAAAACGTAACGCTGTAAAGGCCTTTCTATGGGAGGGACCTAACATAAATGAACCTCGGATAAGAGCCATTGAAATTAATGGACGTGGCGAACCTAGGCCCGTTAATTCCAAAGGGTCGACTCCGAGCTGATCTTAGTTCACGACAACACGCAGTTTGTACGTCTCCTCCGTCTCAGATTTCATTGTGAACCTTGACAATGGGGAGGCTGCCGGACTCCAACTCCCGTCAGCCTCAGGCAGCGTAGCCAACGGCCAGGGGTGATGCGAGCTGTGGTCTACCAACGTCTGCAGGGCACACCGGTTAGACCTTCCACGGACAAAAGGGCCCAACTGGATTCAGCCTGTCGTGTCTATTTCCCTTTCTCCATCAAACAGCCCCTCCCAGGATTTTAGAACCTGGAACCGGGAGCCCGGCTATTTCAATTTATCCTCCCCACCCCTGTAAAAGAGAGAAACCTCCCTGAAATATAAACTTCTACGCCCCATCGCCCCGCTATTTTAGGGCCAGAGGCTCGCTGGAGCCTTGCATGAAACAAGGGGTATGGGTGAACCCATGAGTGTCCAGACATAGCAGAACGACCTTTGCCATCCTCCCTCTCTTCTGATTCACTGTTGTGTTCTCTCACGTGT
This sequence comes from Rhineura floridana, assembly GCF_030035675.1. Classification (NCBI taxonomy): domain Eukaryota; kingdom Metazoa; phylum Chordata; class Lepidosauria; order Squamata; family Rhineuridae; genus Rhineura; species Rhineura floridana. The sequence continues at coordinate 2,379,018 of NC_084497.1, read as the reverse complement.
GTGTGTGTGTGTTTCCCACCCATAGCGCGAGATAAAATCTCTCCAGGTGCAAAGTCTCTTTGTCATGTTTGTCGCTGCTGCTGGTGGTTTTGTGTAGCGAATCGTCCTAGGTGACCCTTCTGTTTTAAAAATTTCCCAAGCAAACATCTTTTGCGTATTCAAGAGAGACGCAGTTTGCAATCTCCGACTTGCATATCGGGGGGAGTTTTCCTCCCAGTACGTTGAATGTCAGGAGGCGATTGTGGGCTCTTGCTGCCATTAGTTATGGCCCATTTTCTACCTGTAGGCATTATAAGTAGGACTCTACCCCAAGGGTTGGCAACGGTTTAAAGAGGCAACCAAGGTTTTATAACCCGTATGGTAAACAGCCATGCGGCCTAGTTGCCCGGGGCAAGGAAGGATCACCTCCAGCTGGTTAGCCGGGAAAGCGTTTTTAAAAACTGGCTCAATCCCTGCCCCTCCAACCCCTGCTTTAAAAGGAAAAGTGGTTGAGTTTCACATTGCTAAGAGAAATACATTGGACAGGTAAGGCGGGTTGGTTTGTTTCTTTTAAAGGAAGGTTAGTGACATTTGTTTGCAAGCTGCTTGATAACTCAACAAAGGAAGATGATTTAAAAAAAAAGGGGGGGGTTGTATGCCCTTACCACGATCCAACACAGACTTACAATGAATGAGCTGTGGGTTGACCGTGTGTCCCCCCCAACCCGTCCCCACTTAAGGTCTACCATTTTCACTCTGTGTCACCGTAAATAAGCGCTGGGCTGCTTTTTTTAACCAAGGAGAAAAGCCCAACGTCCGTGCAGCAGCTGGTCCTGTGTGTGACCTGCAGCGTGTGTATGTGCAAACACCCCCCTTGAAAATGCACCAGCCATTCCATAAATGGAAACCCTCAACAATACTGGCCATCGTAGAATTGTACAAAGTGAGTTTATTCCAAAAGCACTTTGGCGGGGGGGGGGGGGGGAAGAGATTTCCTGGACCCCAGACTGAGTACTAAATATGCTAACCTTTTTTTTTTTTCCTCTCAAGGTGGCTAAAACACTTTCTTCCCTACCTGTTTTGTCTTCACAACAACCCTGTCAGGTAGTTTAGCCTGAGGGAGAAAGAGAGGGGCTGGCTAGCCCCAAACTATCCAGTTGGCTTATGAGGACCTAGGGGACCTGGGTTCATATCTCCACCCAGCCATGAAGCTCTTTGGGTGACTGGGGGCCAGTCACTAACTCTCAGCCTAACCTACCTCACAGGGTTGTTGTGAGGATAAAATGGGGAGGGAGAAGAACCATGTACACAATCTTGAGCCCCTGGAGGAAAACTGGGATATAAATGCAAGAAATAAAAAATAAATACAACGCTATACAGGACGTAAGCTCTACCGGGACATTACAGAGGTGGGTTGAGCTGTTGTTCAGGACACTTGGCATCGCACCTGGGTCACCCTCCGTCTTGCGGGCAGAGGTCTCCGTAGTCTGAAAGGCAACCGAGAAATTTAAAGGTTATCAACTGTACAACTCTGGCATTGGTTGAAAGTCCTTGAAGGGGGACCTCGATAAGCTACCTCCTGCACCAGATGTAGGGAACCTTTGGCCCTCCAGATGCGGCTGCACTACAACTCCCATCAGCCCCACCAAGCATCAGCAAATAGCCAGGGACGATGGGAGCTCGCATGAGAGGGCGGGAAGATCTGGAAACATTGGGTTGCACTTCCAACCATCTAGGTCAGCAGTGCCTGCACTAACCGGCAGCAGCTGTCCAGGGTTTTAGGCAGGGAGACTCTGCAGTCCACCTGGAGGGTCCAGAGATCAAACAAGGGCCTTCTGCACGCACGCAGATGCTCTGCACCCGAGCTATAGCATTAGCGCTCTAACCGTTCGACCCCTTCTAATCGTAAAAGCACAGGGGAGTGCATTTCAGTGTTGGCTTGCCCTCCCGCCCCACAGCCCAAACACACAACATACAGCCTCGTACCAGGGATATCCTGCCCGCCCGCCCACGGCTGTGCGCGCATCGGTCAACATGGGGGGGAGGAGGTAGACTGCGCTTACACGTGGGAGCTCCTCCGCCCTCCCGGACCAGCTCCTGGGCGTGGGCCACGGCGACCTGTACTTTGACGTGCTCCATGAGCGCTGCGGGGTCCAGACGCGACCCCGACCCGAAATCCCCGCTGCCCGCCGCCATCCCCGCCGCCTCCCGCAGGAGCGCATGCGCCGTGCGCCACGAGGGAGGAGGGACAGAGAGCGAGAGGCAAGGCGAGGAGGCTGGGGCGTCCCCGCGCGACACTTCCGAGACGCTTGCGCCACTCCGACAAGGCCAATCCTCCGGTGTGGATTTTAAGCGCCCTCAATGACAGCGGGCAAGGCTGCCCTCCTGTGGGGATTTTAAGCAACTACAATGCCAACCAGGGAAAGGGCCCGCTCCGGTGTGGATTTTAAGCGCCTGCAATGGCTGCAGGGCAAGGCTGCCCTCCGGTGGGGATTTTAAGCAACTACATTAATTGTGGGTTTTATTGTTTTTATATTGTATTTTACTGTGTCGATGTACGTCGCCTAGAGTGGCCGTTAATTCGGCCAGATAGGCGACTCATAAATAATTTTTTTTTATGTATTATTATTACATTGCCAAAGAGAGAAAGGGCCCGCTCCGGTGGGGATTTAAGCGCCTGCAATGGCAGCAGGGCAAGGCTGCCCTCCGGTGGGGATTTTATGCAACTACAATGTGCAAATGAGTGTATACATGCAAAGGGTGCCATTGCTCAGTGGCATTTGCTTTGTGCGCAGTAGGTTGCTGGTTCGATCCCCGGCAACATCTCCAGGTCGGAGTGGGGATAGACCCCTGCCTGAAACCTTGGGGAGCGCTGCTGCCAGTCAGTGCAGGCAACACTGAGCTAGATGGACGAAGGGGTCTGGCTCAGGAGAAAGGAGTTTCCTAAGTTCCACAGTCCACTCGGATCCTGAAACCCCTTTTCCACCAGCAACTCGCTTCTCTTTAGCATACCTTTGACTTCAATGTGGGCCAAGGGTCCGACCACCTCCCTAGATGATCTCCTGCTTTTAATGTATTTAAAGAATTTATTGTTGGTCTTTCATGTTTTTAGCAATGAGCTCAAGTTCTTATGTTAGCATCCTTCTCTGTCTTCTTGCAGTTATTTTGCCGGCGTTTGCATTCCTTTTTATTCTTCTAACTTGGACAAGACTTCCATTTTTTAAAAGAAGCCTTCTTGTCTCCAAGAGCATCTTTGATTCTGCTACTTAACCCTGCTGGCATCCCCTTGCCCTGGTGGCACCCTTCCTGATCTGCAGCGAACACGCCAGTTGAGCTTCTGATATTGTTACGTTCAAACAGCTGCCAGGCTACAATACGAGGGGGCACTCTCCCCCCTCCCTCCCCTCCGCAACAAGTCAGTCCCGCTCGCCCCCCAATCGTGTCTCGCAGTTTGCTAAGCAGCGAGAATCTGCTCCTTGGAGGAACACGGAAGTGTGTTCTTGTTGACAAAAGCACCGGCTCCCTTTCCCCCTCCCTGTCCGCTCATCTGACAAGCGCCCGGGCAACCTTGCTGGCTGCGTGTGAGCCACCCGCATTCCCGTCCTGCGACCTGTGAGATGGCACACGACCCAGGACTACAATGCGGGGCACCCTCCCTCCGGGCGCCCTCCCTCCCCTCCGCAACAATTCAGTCCCGCTTCCCCTCGCCCCCCAATCCTCTCTCGCAGGTTGCTAAGCAGCGGGAATCTGCGTAGCCTTCTCGGAGTTGCGCAAGCGAACCGGAAGCGAATACCATGACCAGCAACAGTTTTCTCATCTTATCTCTATGGGTATTCCAGTCGCTTTAGAAGCGTCGCTTTCGGTGACGATGAAGCGGGACTTGCTGGGAGTTAAAGTCTTCGTCTGGCGGGGCGCTGGGAGCTGTAGTCCTCCCGCCCTCTTTCTCATGGCGCCCGGCGCATGCAACACCGTCCTATGAGCGGACAGGACGTCACCGAAAGCGACGCTTCTAAAGCGACTGAGGGACTGACTTATTGCGGAGGGGAGGGAGGGGGGAGAGTGCCCCCTCGTATTGTAGCCTGGCAGCTGTTTGAACGTAACAATATCAGAAGCTCAACTGGCGTGTTCGCTGCAGATCAGGAAGGGTGCCACCAGGGCAAGGGGATGCCAGCAGGGTTAAGTAGCAGAATCAAAGATGCTCTTGGAGACAAGAAGGCTTCTTTTAAAAAATGGAAGTCTTGTCCAAGTTAGAAGAATAAAAAGGAATGCAAACGCCGGCAAAATAACTGCAAGAAGACAGAGAAGGATGCTAACATAAGAACTTGAGCTCATTGCTAAAAACATGAAAGACCAACAATAAATTCTTTAAATACATTAAAAGCAGGAGATCATCTAGGGAGGTGGTCGGACCCTTGGCCCACATTGAAGTCAAAGGTATGCTAAAGAGAAGCGAGTTGCTGGTGGAAAAGGGGTTTCAGGATCCGAGTGGACTGTGGAACTTAGGAAACTCCTTTCTCCTGAGCCAGACCCCTTCGTCCATCTAGCTCAGTGTTGCCTGCACTGACTGGCAGCAGCGCTCCCCAAGGTTTCAGGCAGGGGTCTCTCCCCACTCCGACCTGGAGATGTTGCCGGGGATCGAACCAGCAACCTACTGCGCACAAAGCAAATGCCACTGAGCAATGGCACCCTTTGCATGTATACACTCATTTGCACATTGTAGTTGCATAAAATCCCCACCGGAGGGCAGCCTTGCCCTGCTGCCATTGCAGGCGCTTAAAATCCCCACCGGAGCGGGCCCTTTCTCTCTTTGGCAATGTAATAATAATACATAAAAAAAAATTATTTATGAGTCGCCTATCTGGCCGAATTAACGGCCACTCTAGGCGACGTACATCGACACAGTAAAATACAATATAAAACAATAAAACCCACAATTAATGTAGTTGCTTAAAATCCCCACCGGAGGGCAGCCTTGCCCTGCAGCCATTGCAGGCGCTTAAAATCCACACCGGAGCGGGCCCTTTCCCTGGTTGGCATTGTAGTTGCTTAAAATCCCCACAGGAGGGCAGCCTTGCCCGCTGTCATTGAGGGCGCTTAAAATCCACACCGGAGGATTGGCCTTGTCGGAGTGGCGCAAGCGTCTCGGAAGTGTCGCGCGGGGACGCCCCAGCCTCCTCGCCTTGCCTCTCGCTCTCTGTCCCTCCTCCCTCGTGGCGCACGGCGCATGCGCTCCTGCGGGAGGCGGCGGGGATGGCGGCGGGCAGCGGGGATTTCGGGTCGGGGTCGCGTCTGGACCCCGCAGCGCTCATGGAGCACGTCAAAGTACAGGTCGCCGTGGCCCACGCCCAGGAGCTGGTCCGGGAGGGCGGAGGAGCTCCCACGTGTAAGCGCAGTCTACCTCCTCCCCCCCATGTTGACCGATGCGCGCACAGCCGTGGGCGGGCGGGCAGGATATCCCTGGTACGAGGCTGTATGTTGTGTGTTTGGGCTGTGGGGCGGGAGGGGCAAGCCAACACTGAAATGCACTCCCCTGTGCTTTTACGATTAGAAGGGGTCGAACGGTTAGAGCGCTAATGCTATAGCTCGGGTGCAGAGCATCTGCGTGCGTGCAGAAGGCCCCTTGTTTGATCTCTGGACCCTCCAGGTGGACTGCAGAGTCTCCCTGCCTAAAACCCTGGACAGCTGCTGCCGGTTAGTGCAGGCACTGCTGACCTAGATGGTTGGAAGTGCAACCCAATGTTTCCAGATCTTCCCGCCCTCTCATGCGAGCTCCCATCGTCCCTGGCTATTTGCTGATGCTTGGTGGGGCTGATGGGAGTTGTAGTGCAGCCGCATCTGGAGGGCCAAAGGTTCCCTACATCTGGTGCAGGAGGTAGCTTATCGAGGTCCCCCTTCAAGGACTTTCCAACCAATGCCAGAGTTGTACAGTTGATAACCTTTAAATTTCTCGGTTGCCTTTCAGACTACGGAGACCTCTGCCCGCAAGACGGAGGGTGACCCAGGTGCGATGCCAAGTGTCTGAACAACAGCTCAACCCACCTCTGTAATGTCCCGGTAGAGCTTACGTCCTGTATAGCGTTGTATTTATTTTTTATTTCTTGCATTTATATCCCAGTTTTCCTCCAAGGGGCTCAAGATTGTGTACATGGTTCTTCTCCCTCCCCATTTTATCCTCACAACAACCCTGTGAGGTAGGTTAGGCTGAGAGTTAGTGACTGGCCCCCAGTCACCCAAAGAGCTTCATGGCTGGGTGGAGATATGAACCCAGGTCCCCTAGGTCCTCATAAGCCAACTGGATAGTTTGGGGCTAGCCAGCCCCTCTCTTTCTCCCTCAGGCTAAACTACCTGACAGGGTTGTTGTGAAGACAAAACAGGTAGGGAAGAAAGTGTTTTAGCCACCTTGAGAGGAAAAAAAAAAAAGGTTAGCATATTTAGTACTCAGTCTGGGGTCCAGGAAATCTCTTCCCCCCCCCCCCCCCCCGCCAAAGTGCTTTTGGAATAAACTCACTTTGTACAATTCTACCGATGGCCAGTATTGTTGAGGGTTTCCATTTATGGAATGGCTGGTGCATTTTCAAGGGGGGTGTTTGCACATACACACGCTGCAGGTCACACACAGGACCAGCTGCTGCACGGGACGTTGGGCTTTTCTCCTTGGTTAAAAAAAGCAGCCCAGCGCTTATTTACGGTGACACAGAGTGAAAATGGTAGACCCTTAAGTGGGGACGGGTTGGGGGGGACACACGGTCAACCCACAGCTCATTCATTGTAAGTCTGTGTTGGATCGTGGTAAGGGCATACAACCCCCCCCCTTTTTTTTTAAATCATCTTCCTTTGTTGAGTTATCAAGCAGCTTTGCAAACAAATGTCACTAACCTTCCTTTAAAAGAAACAAACCAACCCCGCCTTACCTGTCCAAATGTATTTCTCTTAGCAATGTGAAACTCAACCACTTTTCCTTTTAAAGCAGGGGTTTGGAGGGGCAGGGATTGAGCCAGTTTTAAAAACGCTTTCCCGGCTAACCAGCTGGAGGTGATCCTTCCTTGCCCCGGGCAACTAGGCCGCATGGCTGTTTACCATACGGGTTATAAAACCTTGGTTGCCTCTTTAAACCGTTGCCAACCCCTTGGGGTAGAGTCCTACTTATAATGCCCTACAGGTAGAAAATGGGCCATAACTAATGGCAGCAAGAGCCCACAATCGCCTCCTGACATTCAAACGTACTGGGAGGAAAACTCCCCCCGATATGCAAGTCGGAGATTGCAAACTGCGTCTCTCTTGAATACGCAAAAGATGTTTGCTTGGGAAATTTTTTAAAACAGAAGGGTCACCTAGGACGATTCGCTACACAAAACCACCAGCAGCAGCGACAAACATGACAAAGAGACTTTGCACCTGGAGAGATTTTATCTCGCGCTATGGGTGGGAAAACACACACACACACACGTGAGAGAACACAACAGTGAATCAGAAGAGAGGGAGGATGGCAAAGGTCGTTCTGCTATGTCTGGACACTCATGGGTTCACCCATACCCCTTGTTTCATGCAAGGCTCCAGCGAGCCTCTGGCCCTAAAATAGCGGGGCGATGGGGCGTAGAAGTTTATATTTCAGGGAGGTTTCTCTCTTTTACAGGGGTGGGGAGGATAAATTGAAATAGCCGGGCTCCCGGTTCCAGGTTCTAAAATCCTGGGAGGGGCTGTTTGATGGAGAAAGGGAAATAGACACGACAGGCTGAATCCAGTTGGGCCCTTTTGTCCGTGGAAGGTCTAACCGGTGTGCCCCTGCAGACGTTGGTAGACCACAGCTCGCATCACCCCTGGCCGTTGGCTACGCTGCCTGAGGCTGACGGGAGTTGGAGTCCGGCAGCCTCCCCATTGTCAAGGTTCACAATGAAATCTGAGACGGAGGAGACGTACAAACTGCGTGTTGTCGTGAACTAAGATCAGCTCGGAGTCGACCCTTTGGAATTAACGGGCCTAGGTTCGCCACGTCCATTAATTTCAATGGCTCTTATCCGAGGTTCATTTATGTTAGGTCCCTCCCATAGAAAGGCCTTTACAGCGTTACGTTTTCAATCTATGCCTTCGGCCTTTCTGGATGGGAGATATGCGAGGGTCTGTTTATTTAAGACATTGTATATGTAATTCAGGAGAAGTTGAGGATGTTGTCCATTATTTATTGAGATGCCCATTGTATAATGCACTTAGGCTCAAACTTTTTTCTCCACTCCGTCACGTGCTGTCAAACAGACCACTGCTGGAGCAAACTTGCGTTGTTGCGCAGGGAAATTGAGAGCTAGATATTTAAAGCAAGTGCCGTCCACCTCCCAGGTGTCCTTAAAGTAGTATTCTTAACTTTAAATCCTCCCCGGGGGTCTTAAGATACTCAAATGGGGTGTTATTGTCTTTTTATTATGTTGTAATGAGTTTATGAATCTTAGCCTTTCTTATCTTAGGATGCTGTACTTTTATCGCTGGTAATTTTAATGTGCTTTTTAAAACTTTCTTCTTTTTGTATTGTATTGTGCTGGCCTTTGGCTAAAAACAATAAAGATCATCATTCATTTATGTTAGATGCAATCCAGCATAGTGCACCATCAACTCACTGATGCCAGATGTGGAGGGGTTGGCCACTAGCTTCAGATGGCGTTAAAAGGGGGGGGCACACAGAGGAAAGTTGGGCCCTTCTTCTGGCTGCCTCTCACTTCCAACCGCACCCTGAGGAGACAGGTGAGCCTGTAGAATCTACTCCCAGATAGCACAGGTGAGCCTGTAGAATCTACTCATAGAGAGCACCTGCAGCAGGAGTTTGGAGCCAAGGCCTCAACTATGACCTCCTGGGAGGCTTTTCCCAGCAGCCAGGGTGGCCTAGTTGGGAAGAGCTGTGGGTAGCAGAGCCAAAGGTTGCAAGTTCAAATCCCATGGTGAGATCTTTTCTTTTCTAGTGGCCGCCCAGGCCCTTTGGAGCCTCAAATATTAGTTCCGAAGAGTTCCTCCCAACGGCTGGTGTAGCACGGCAGGATGAGAACTTGGCTTGGGAAGCCAGAGTTTGAGAGTTCAAATCCCCGCTTGTGCTCCTGGGTCTGAAGGGCCAGCCAAAGATCACCCCCGTGAGTGGCTCAGGGGTTACGTGCCCCGCCACCTGTGTAGCCCTGGGCAAGCTGCACAGTCCCCAGGAGCCCAGTTGCCCCCCAGCTGGCAGTTGTTGCGGACAAGGACGGGGGTGGCCTGTGCAGCCGTGGCAAGCTGAGCAGGTCCTGGCCAGCTGGGGAGGACAGCCTAAGTAACCTGGGAGCAATAGTCAAGCTCCCAGGTGAAAAAATCTTGGGACTTAGTCTCTTGGGACAAGAATACAGGCCGCCCCGGCCGCAAAACTCTACTTTTCCCCCCCCTCTTTGCTGCCCAAGGCTTCCCCCACCCATCCTTCGAACGACAGGGAGGGGCACTTCGCCTTGGCAGGGAGGGGTGATCTTTGGCTGGCCCTTCAGACCCAGGAGCACAAGCGGGGATTTGAACTCTCAAACTCTGGCTTCCCAAGCCAAGCTCTCATCCTGCTGTGCTACACCAGCCGTTGGGAGGAACTCTTCGGAACTAATATTTGAGGCTCCAAAGGGCCTGGGCGGCCACTAGAAAAGAAAAAATCTCACCGTGGGATTTGAACTCACAGACTCTGGCTTCCCAGACCAGCTCTCTACCCTGCTGTGCTATGCCAGCTGTTGGGAAAAGGTCTTCGGAACTAATATATGAGGCTCCAGAGGTAATTTCAGCAGGTGTAGCTTCCATGATAAGTCGCACTTGCTGAAAATTCTCTTACACGTGACTCTTAAAGGTGCAGCAGACTTGTTTGGGCAAGCTGTCCATCTGAAATGCTCCTGACATTTCGGATTTGGCTCCCACATCACCCAGCCTTGTCCCTAAAGTGGAACTGATGCATTAAGACACCTCCATTTCCTGTTTTTTTAATTTCCAAGCTTTGTACAAAAGCACTTGTATGTGCACTTTGCCACAACTTTCACTGCCGCTGTTTCCTTCGCTCGCTCACTCTCCCCCCACTCCCCCTCCATGCGCGCTGAAAAAACACAACCTCGTTGTGGTTCTGCATGCCCCTTGCACGGAGTTTCTTTTTGCGCAGTGATTTACCAAGTGCTTAGGAGCACTCTCTCCAACGCTAAAATGCCGTGCCGAAAGAATCTTGCTGTAGTCGTCACGCCTCCAAAGTCTGCAGCCTTGCAACCGACCGTCTCCGCCAGCGCTATTGCGATTGCTGAAATCTGCAGGAGGGATCCTAACCTCTGAGGCGATGCCTTGGGTGGGGCCCAGGCAACGGGGACGAGATGAAAGAGAGAGAGTAAAAACACCAGGCCGCTGGGGTTGCCTAGAGAGTTGTTCTTCAACCTTGGGTCCCCAGACATTGTGGGACTACAACTCCCATCGTCCCTGACCGCTGGCTGAGGAGAACGCGAGTTGCCGTCCGACAGCATCTGCAGACCCAAGGTTGAGGGACGCTGGCCCTCGGGTAATGGAGATGACAAGGTTGCCTTGGCCCTGGGTGAACAAGAGGCCTCGGCGATGGGGACAAGATGAAAGAGAGACACCTGGCTGCTAGTGTTGCCTTGGGAACTGGGCCTCAGTGAACAAGCCTCTGACGTTGCCTAGGGGCTGAGGTTAAAAAGGCGCGCTCCTTTCGAGGCACGATGACAGACGAGAGGCTGGCCTACCTTCCCGCTGCTGTGGCTGTTGCGGAGGAGGTTGCTGGGCTGTTATCGTGGCTGGCTGTTGCGGGAAGGCCGGGCTGCCCGGTCCGTAGGCAGTGGGCTAGGCGGCTGTGGAAGGAAGCGGTACAGAGTGACGGGCAAGTCCCTTGCGTTGGCCGAGTGGCGGGGCCTTAGCCCAAGAGTGAACACCAGGCCTCCAGTGTCACCTAGCCCGGAGAACGCCACGCAAACATCATGCTGTAGGCCAAGGATGGGGAATCTGCGACCGGGGGGGGCGGTGGGGAGACACTGGAGTTAGTTCACAGTGAAAGGCGAATCTACCAGGTTTGCACTTTCTGAAGCAAGATGAGAAAACAAACAGAGACACCCTTCGACATTCACATTCATCTGATGGTTGCAGTTCTCTAACCGACCCACGTTTGCAGAAATGCGTACATTAGGAGAAAGTATGCACAAGACTGAATATATTGGTGAAAATAACATACAAAGATGCACCACATTAGGGAAGGTTGTTTGCACATTGCGTAAAACTGCATACAAAAATGTGTTTATTGGGAGAAATCTGCACAAAAATTCTGACGAATTTCCGTGAGGACTACAATCATCATCATCATCGTTGCTGCAGCATTGTGGAGAACCGAAGACTGGAAAAATGAGGAACGGAGAGAACCGAAATGCACAGTGCCTTCTGTCCCAGCAATGGACCAATCTGTGAGTTTTGGTTGTTCCAGTCTGCTACATTTCCACATCTGTTGATGATTTTTTAAAAAGTCCTCATGAACATTTGCCAGCATTTTAGCATACCTTTCTCCTAACGTTCACATTTTTGTATGCAGTTTTACGTAATCTTCACGTTTTTACAAGCAGTTCTTCCTGACTGTGATGCATTTTTGTGTGTGCTATTTTCACCAATATGCATTTTTAATGTACACTTTCCCCTCACAGACACATTTGTTGTTGGAGACCTGCATCGTAAAATCCAGAGAAGTGCGGATTTTGAAGGATGGCTGCGTTTCAGGACTCGTATTGTTTCAGTGTGTGTGAATTTGATACATTTGGCTTTAAATGCAAACTGAAACGATGGCAACAACATGTCAGATGACTATCGACACATACGATATTGAAAAGCATGAGCCGCTGGGCTATTTCTACTGGATTGCTGCACTGAAATCCCGCTGTTTCCTCCGAGGAGCTTGTGGCGACCTACACCCGACCTACTCCCTCTCCCCATGTTGTCCTGACAGCAACCCCGTGAGGTAGTTTTGCCTGAGAGACACTGACTAGCCCCCAAGGCCAGGGGACGGGGACGGGGGGTGAATCCGAGCCTCCCAGGCGGGGGTGCTCCGTTTGGACTTATGTCCAATTTTATCCTCGCAACGACCCTAAGAGGTAGGCTAGGCTGAGAGACTATGACTGGCCCACAAGGTCACCCAGGGAACTTCACAGCTTCTTGAGGACCTTTTTCTGTAGACATGTCTATGTTTTTAATCAGCCAGTCACTTTAATGATTTTGTTTTTATTATGTTTTGTATTTTATTGTATAGATCATTGTACAGCGCCACGTTACACTGTATGAGCTGGTAGCATGTAAACACTTTCACAACAAACAGACAAGCCAAAGTGAAGTGGCTCCCACCTGGCTCCTCTGGGAGGATTTGCTGCGGTGGAGGCCTGTGAGTGGCATCCGTCTCCCTTGGGATCTGCAAGGAAAAGAGACCAGCAGTGACGCTTGCAAGAGAGGGTGGGAAGATCTGGAAACATTGGGTTGCACTTCCAACCATCTAGGTCAGCAGTGCCTGCACTAACCGGCAGCAGCTGTCCAGGGTTTTAGGCAGGGAGACTCTGCAGTCCACCCGGAGGGTCCAGAGATCAAACAAGAGACCTTCTGCACGCACGCAGATGCTCTGCACCTGAGCTATAGCATTAGCGCTCTAACCGTTCAACCCCTTCTAATCGTAAGACCGCAGGGAAGTGCATTTTAGTGTTGGCTTGCCCCCCCGCCCCGCCCCTGAGCCCAAACACACAACATACAGTCTCATACCAGGGATATCTTGAGGTGGTCTGGACTGATGTGCGGCATGGTTGGGCAAAGAGAGGGTGGGCTGCATTGACCGCACACAACTGGGAATCCCCCTGAGGCAAACAGAGCGGAAAATCTGGTCCCACGACATAGAGGACTTTTCTCTTTCAGGCCTGGGGACTTTGTCAGTCCCCATTGCCTTCTGGAGGCCACATGCAAGTGGTGTCCAGGGCCAGAGGCAAGAGTGGGCGGAGCAAAAGGGGTAGAGATGACCTTTCACGGTAGCTGATTTTCCACACACCCTCCCCCAAGTATCCTCCATCCAGACACAACCCGGCCAGGCACAAGCGGCCAAGGAGGTTGTGAAGAAGGGCCAGGGAGTGCGCAGCCCGGGGAGCGGCAAAAAGGCCAGGGAGAGCGGCCCGGATCTGCAAAAGCGGCTCTGCCTGCGTTCTTGCCCCCAGAGTTTGGCAATTCTGCGGCAGACCGTCTCTGAAAGGGAAGGCTCCGTTTGGAGGGATGCGTTTGCCACCCACAGCCCTGCCCTGCCGACGTCTGCTCGGCCTGCACATGATCTCCGTTTGAGTGCCTGTCCGCATCCAAAGAAGCTTCAAGCTGCGCGTCAACCGTTAAGCATCCGGACACCACACTCAGCCAAGCAGGCGGTTCTCCTGTTCAAGGCTGCGACAAGGGGGGCCATTCCCTGCCTTCGCAAAGTCTTTATCCCCTCAAAGGGTTTTAAAAATTGTCCCCACAGGAGGGCGCCATATCGCTATCTTCCCATGTTTTTATCCCCCACGAAGCGCTTCTCAATTGTCCCCACAGGAGGGCGCCATATCGCTATCTTCCCATGTTTTTATCCCCCGCAAAGCGCTTCTCAATTGTCCCCACAGGAGGGCGCCATATCGCTATCTTGACATGTTTTTAATCCCCCCAAAGTGTATTGAAAGTCGCCGCAACGTTTGTCCGCGGTTCTGTTATTCTCCCCGACCCGTCCTCCCGGCAAGGAGCGACAGCCCCTCCCGCCCACGGCTGTGTGCGCGTGGGTCAACATGGGGGGGAGGAGGTAGACTGCGCTTGCACGTGGGAGCTCCTCCGCCCTCCCTACCTGCAGCAGCTCCTGGGCGTTGGCCACGGCGACCTGGACTTTGCCTTGCTCCGTGAGCGCTGCGGGGTCCCAACGCGACCCCGACCCGAAATCCCCGTTGCCCGCCGCCATCCCCGCAAGAGCGCATGCTCCGTCCGCCACGAAGGAGGAGGAACAGAGAGCGAGAGGCAAGGCGAGGAGGCTGGGGCGTCCCCGCGCGACACTTCCGAGACGCTTGCGCCACTCCGACAAGGCCGCGCCCGGGCGACCTTGCTGGGTTCTTGTCAGCCACCCTCATTCCCCTCCTGCGAGCTGTCATCTGGCAGACGACGCAGGATTTACAATGCGGGGCACCCTCCCTCCCCTCCCCTCCGCAACAATTCAGTCCCGCTCCCCCTCGCCCCCCAATCCTCTCTCGCAGGTTGCTAAGCAACGGGACTCTGCTCCTAAGAGGAACACGCAAGCGTGGTCTTGTTGACAAAAGCACCGGCTCCCTTTTCCTCTCCCTGTCCGCTGATTGGACGGTGTTCACCATAGAGTTGCGAAAAGAAGAGCGACTACCCCCCCCCCCGCGGAGCCAAAGAGGAAGCGGGTTATACTACGTCAGACCGTTGGTCGATCTAGCTGAGTTCTTGTCTGCACCAAGATGCCGTAGGGGCGCATGCGCAGTGCGCCATGACGAAAGAGGGCGGTAGGACTACAGGCCCAGCCGGATGAAGACTTTAACTCCCAGCAAGCCCCGCTTGATCGTCACCGAAAGCGACGCTCCTAAAGCGACTGGGAATACCCGTAGAGATAAGATAAGAAGGCTGTTACTGGTCATGCTCGCCGCTTCCGGTGCGTTTCTGATGTTATGCGACTACATTGCCAAAGAGGGAAAGGGCCCGCTCCGGTGTGGATTTTAAGCGCCTGCAATGACAGCGGGGAAGGTTGCCCTCCTGTGGGGATTTTAAGCAACTACATTAATTGTGGGTTTTATTGTTTTATATTGTATTTTACTGTGTCAATGTACGTCGCCTAGAGTGGCCGTTAATTCGGCCAGATAGGACTCATAAATAAAATTTTATTTATTTATTATTATTACATTGCCAAAGAGGGAAAGGGCCCGCTCCGGTGTGGATTTTAAGCGCCTACAATGACAGCGGGCAAGGCTGCCCTCTGGTGGGGATTTTATGCAACTACAATGTGCAAATGAGTGTATACATGCAAAGGGTGCCATTGCTCAGTGGCATTTGCTTTGTGCGCAGTAGGTTGCTGGTTCGATCCCCGGCAACATCTCCAGGTCGGAGTGGGGAGAGACCCCTGCCTGAAACCTTGGGGTGCGCTGCTGCCAGTCAGTGCAGGCAACACTGAGCTAGATGGACGAAGGGGTCTGGCTCAGGAGAAAGGAGTTTCCTAAGTTCCACAGTCCACTCGGATCCTGAAACCCCTTTTCCACCAGCAACTCGCTTCTCTTTAGCATACCTTTGACTTCAATGTGGGTCAAGGGTCCGACCACCTCCCTAGATGATCTCCTGCTTTTAATGTATTTAAAGAATTTATTGTTGGTCTTTCATGTTTTTAGCAATGTGCTCAAGTTCTTATGTTAGCATCCTTCTCTGTCTTCTTGCAGTTATTTTGCCGGCGTTTGCATTCCTTTTTATTCTTCTAACTTGGACAAGACTTCCATTTTTTAAAAGAAGCCTTCTTGTCTCCAAGAGCATCTTTGATTCCGCTACTTAACCCTGCTGGCATCCCCTTGCCCTGGTGGCACCCTTCCTGATCTGCAGCGAACACGCCAGTTGAGCTTCTGATATTGTTAGGTTCAAACAGCTGCCAGGCGCTTTGCAGTGAGTACACCTTCTGGATTTTGGCCTTTCAATTTCCCTTTTTATCAATCCCCTCGTTTCCCTTTTTCCATCCACACACGAGAACAGGCTGTGATCAGTGTCCTATTTGGGTAACAACAAAGAACTCCCAAACAGGCAGGCGTGTCCTCTTCGGAGATAAGGCCTCACTGCCAAAATCTCGTGTCAGAGGGAAGCTTTGAAGGTTACGCAGTTGGGTCATTTGATCAGGCTCCATGAATGTTTTAAAAGCGAACACCGCATTTTTATTTTTGGCAGTCAAGATAAGCAGCCCAGGAAACTCTGCTCAGTATTTCTCAGCTTCCATCTGCAACTATTTTTTTTAAGGGTGCATGTGTGGAAAGAAAACTCCCAAGACCCAGAGGTGGAATCCTCAGGTCGGTCCCCTTGCAGACTCTGCCTCTACAGAACAGCACCATGAAGGCAGTGAATTATTATCCACTCCATCAACATGGAGACTTCCACCTGCTTGTCTCGTGTGCTGGTGAGATGGCAACCCCCCCCCAGTTTGCACCTCTCCCCTCTTGGCTTCATCTCACGCCACACTTGGGACCCACAGCTACTCTCTGTGGGTTTCCCCCCTCTGCTACAGTAAGTGTAAACCTAGGCTGGCTTCCCACACATCACTTCACATTAAACATCAAGGTTCTAGTCCTCAAAGCTCCCATTCTCCCCAGCTGCTTCAATTCATTTTGTTTTTTTCATAGGTTCCCTCCTTAGCCCTAGCTCCGACCCACGCCTTGTTCCCCTCTATACCAAGAATGGCCGCCTTTTCCCTTGACCGAGTACTTCTCTAGTCACCTCCACCGTTTCCTCTCTCTTCCTCCTCTGCTCTTGGTTAACCTCTCGGCCTAGTCTTGCCCTTTTCAAGGTAGATTGTAAAGATTTGTGGGGCAGGCCCCGCATGCCACTTCACCTGTGTAGCCCAGTGCGCAGAACACCTGCTTTGCATGCAGAAGGCATCAATCCCCAAGGGCCACTTCAGGAGAGACTCCTCGCCTGAAATCCTGGGGTGCCGCTGCCAGCGAGAGTAAACAATATGCAGCTGGCTAGACCAAGTGGTCCGACTCAATTTAAATCAGCACCAGGACCGTGAGGACTGGAATGTTAATCTTTGAGGGGGGGGGAAGATTCAGATCCCCTGCCTAAAACCCTGGGGAGCAGTTGACAGTGAGCATAGACACTACGGAGCTAGGTTATCTGAGGCAGCTGGTGTCAGGGAGCGTTCGGTGTTCCTAACCAAGCAGTTGGGAAAGAGCTTTGGAGAAATTTCTGGACCAGAGAAATGTATAAACTCCACAGCAGGGGAAGAGGCCAGACAGAGGGGGAAAAAAGTGAGTCTGCTTTATTTGGAGCTCGTTTTGAAACAAGCAAAACTATTTCCAACAGTATCCGCACAAAGGGGGCCGCCCCGTGAATCTCTTCTCCTTTCAGGCTCTGGAGAGCCACTGAATGAGAATGGCCCAGGTACTTGGGGGTGTCCTGGTCCTAGCCGCTGCAGACCCCTGGGCAAGTGGAAGAAGCCATTTAACACCCCCCACTATCTGCCAGCCCCACAACAGTGCCACCACCAGCAGCAAGAGATGAAAAGGACAGAGCACTGCACAGCTGGAAATTAAATGCGTCAGCAACCCCCCCAGCCCAGCTCTGGCTTCAAGCTTTGAGGGAACAGGGAGAGGAAATTGCTGCTCACTTCTGAGCCTCTCCGTGGCACAATTATATGTACGTACTTTTTTGTAGGGTGGAAAGGGGTCACAGGAGAAAGCTGCAAGGGGTCAAAAGAGATTTTTTGTGACAGAAGATACAAAGCTTTCTCCCTTTGCCTTTCGCTCCCTCCGTCTTATCCTGGCCAAACGAGTTGCTGACCACCGGGCATGGTGTCCTTCCCAAACTTGAGGGTCATTCTTAAAAAAAAGGTTGGGAGACAAGCCTCACTCTACTGCTCCGTTGAAATGGGACCACTTTTCGGCAGCTCCTCCTGTGGTTTGCAGCTAGAGAAAGAAGCCACTGACTCGGGGGTGGCAGGGAGGCCAAGAGAGGAAGGTGGACCTTAGCTGTCCCTTCAAACACGCCTTCCGTCGCATGGATTTTCTTTTCCTAAGTTCCCTCCCCAACACCCGAGGCTCAACAGTGAGAATTGTGGCAAAAAGGACCAGAAATAAAACCACACGAAACCATAGGGGGAGTGTTAAAACTTATGGGTAAAAAAAGACTGGGTTTTGTTCCTTTTTTAAAAAAAGAAGAAATCTTTTACTCTACGATTTTAAGTTTCTCTTAAAAAGTGAAGTGAATTGATCTTTGCGACGATGCGCTAGAATATTCTTGGTGCTACCACATAGTACGGGTGGAAGGGACACCGAAGCGATCTGCTTAGCTGTCATGTCACCTGAAAGAAAGGGAGGGAAGGCGCACAATTAGGCCTTGCTCACCACAGCATGCCACTCTGGAACAGACTGCCTTCACATTGGGAAAATACAGGCAGAACGTAACCATGCTTAAGGAAAATAACCCATAATTTTTACGTCAGAAAAGCCAAAACCACAGTGAAGGATTCCCTCGAAAACTAGTACGAGAAGCCCTGGTTTGAAGAGTTTGTAAACCAAGGTTGCGCTGGACAAACCATGGTTAGGCAAGTCTCTCCTCCCAGCCCTCTGGATTCCCAGTCTGCAAGCTGACAAACGGGTCCTGCTGGTGTTTCCCCTGAAATACACCCTCTGTGGCACAATTGGGATGTTAGCCAGGGTTAGGGCAACATAAGCCATGGTTAGCCCTAACTGTGCTTATGTCTGTATTGAGGGCAAAGGGAATGTGAAGACATGTCATCGTTAAGAGCAGATGCCTAGTTTAATATAGTTGCTGGTATTTAGCTGTGTTAAGGGATGAATACCCTCCACCCCACCCATTTCCCGAAATTCCACCTTGGCCTCCTCTGCCCTCAAAGGATATTCCATGACTATGGCTTAGCCTATCAAGCTCAAATTAACTATAGATGCCTACTCATAGGCATTACGCCTCTCCCCATCTTACACAAGCACAGCTCAATCCACAACAGCATCGCCCAAGTCAGTGCCCCCATCTGTAAAATGGGCGTAAGCAAGCTCCTCCACAGGACTACAGCAACCCCAGGGAAAAACACTAAGAATGTATGAAGCATTGACTGTGTTATCGTCTGTGCCTGACCACCATCCATTAGCCCATGGGAGTGACCAACCACATTTCTATCTCGCCCTTCTCAGGGTGGCACACTTGTGAGGAGCAAAGCAGCATCACCCCACAACAACCCTGCGAGGTAGGCTGGGCCGGGAGATGGTGACTGGCCCAAAGTCACCCAGGGACTGGTGTGTGTGTGTGATGGCCGAGTGGAGACTCAAATCCAGGTCTCCTGGGGCCGAAATCAACTACAGCACTCTGCAAAGGCTTCTACTCAGTTGACCGCTGGAGTAATTTTCTACGCCAGAATGGGAGAGGGGGGATTGCTTTTGGTTCTGGAAGTGACTCTGAAAGCGCAGGCATGTCTGGGAGAGTCCACTGATCTCCCCCCCCCCACCAGCCCAGACTGTACCCTCACCTTGTCCTCTGCTTAATTTGCGTTCCTCTGGCGCACGTTCTTGTCCTGATAATTTGTGGCATTGCTTTTCCTGGAAGGGGAAACAGGAGCAAGGGCACACACGTGAGACTCAGTAGAAATCTTGTCAAAAAAAAATAAAAACAAGCCCTGGACGAACCCAAAAGAGGTGTTGGTGCTCCAAGCAGAAACAGCCACCCCCAAGTTGATCAATGCAAGTTCTCTCCCACACACACCCGGTCATACTGCTAGAACTTGGGCCCAGCCGAATGTTGGACGATTCAGGACAGGCAACAGGACAGATTTCCTTACACACAGGACAGAGTTAAAAATATGGAATTTGCTCCCACAAGAGGCAGAGTTGGCCACCAACTTGGATGAGCTTTAAAAGGGATGAGAGACATTCACGGAAAAAGAGGCGGCCACCGGCGGCTTCTAGTTCTACATCCACTGTTGGATCTGAAGCCCAGTTGAAAGTGGGGAGAGTGCTGTTGCATTTAGGGCTGGGGTGGCCGCTGCGGCAACGGGCCCTTTGGCCTGATGCAGCAGCCAGGCTCTTCTGATGTTCTTCCAGAGGGGCGGTGCAACACCACCACCAGAAATACCAACGGCTAGGTCAGCCTTGCAGCTGCAGGCTGATGAAGGAAGAGGGATGGCTCCTCTGGAACTCAGGCCCACTTGCAACATCACTAAGCATTTAAAAATAAATAAATTGACAGAGAGAGAGAGAGGGAGAGAGAATATAGCCAAAATAACTCGGGGCTTTTGTAAGGAATTACGCAGCCCCCTTGGAGAGCCTTCAGGCCGCTCGAGTGGTGAGATTGTTTCTGCCCGTTTGACACCGTTTACATCATTTCCCACCCACAAGAGGCACAAATGATTCGGCAGGAAGAAAAGACAGGATCGTCTGGGTACTCACAGTGGGGCGGAACCTCCATCGTCATCTGTGGGTAGATGGAAGCGAGGGGGAGAAAAAAAGGGAAGAGAGTGTTAGGACACGAGTTTTGCACGCCTTCCCATCTCTCCCCTACCTCAAGGCCACCTTGAACACAAGCCTTCGCCAACCTCGTGCCCGCCAGATGGCTGGCAGAACACACACGCATGTGCGGCAGGCAAGACCACCGCCAATGATGCCGGGGGATGGACGGACAGGGACAGCTGGAGCTCTTCCACGTACCACAAGCAGGAAACATGCGGCAGAAGGAAGGATCAGCACAAAGATAATTGCAGCAAGGATGCCACACCATAAATCCAAGGTTTGTTCTTTTCTTAAAATCACACACAAACCTTCCTACCCATTGGGGGCTTCACCATCTTAATCCCCCCGTGATCAGACACTTGGCCTCCCACCCTGCTTTCAGCACTGGAGGGGGGGCGGCGAAATGCCTGAAAACAAGTCTGTATTTTAAAAGCATTGGTGGGGGCAGCCTGTGGCCTCCAAGTCCTGCTGCTGCCGCCGCCACTGGTCTATAGCTCCCATCATGCTCAACCACCGCGCCCATGCTGGAGCTGGTGAGAGTTGGGGGGCCCAGCAACCATCCCCTGCATTGCAGGCTTCTTTTTTTTTTTTTTACAATAATTTTTATTCAAATTTTCATAAAACATAGAAAACAAAATCATAAAACATTCAAAGACAAAAAACAAAACAAAACAAAAATGATTAAACAAAAAAAAATAAAATGTTGACTTCCCATTTGTCACATATCAAATCAGTTATAGGTCTACAATATATAACAATCCTGTCTCTTAAATCATATTATAAAATCACTTTCCTCCAGTAGTTATCTTAATTAATCATCAAATCTCATAAACATTACTTTATTCTTTCCACAAAAAGTCAAAGAGAGGTTTCAATTCTTTAAGAAATATATCTATCAATTTTTCTCCAAATAAACATGTCAATTAATCCATCTCGTTAATAATTATAATAATCTTATTGTCATAACCATAGTCCAAATAAACATTTCGATTAATCCATCTCATCAGAATCTGTTAGGTCCAATAATTTCAATAGCCATTATTCCATTATCCCTATTAGTTCCATCTTCCATCTTCAATAGTCCTGTTAAGTCCAGTAATTTCAGTGTCCAATCTTCCATTATCAGTATTCCATAATAATCTTGCTGTTGTAGCCATAGTCATATAATAAGAGTCTGATGGGAATTTCCTCTATCCCAAATATTTTCTTGCCATCCATTCTGAATAAGTTGCTGAAACATTGTTGTAAATTCATATCTGTGTTCTTCTTTTTTAGAAAATGCACTGGCTCATCTCTTAAGAATTTTTCCATTGTCACATGACTGCAGTTAATTCCATAGATTTTCTCTATATCAAGCTCCATCACATCATTCCAGTCCAGAAGATTATCCAAGCCATTGATAACTTTATCTCTAATATCTTCATTAATTTCTTCAGAGATAACGTTAAATTCCAAACAGTAGATTTTATTTCTAAAATCCATAAACTCCAGATCTTTTTCCAATTCCACATTTGTTCCAATCTCCAGGGCTTGTATCTTCCCTTTATTTTTTCTTTTCTCATCTCTGATCTCATTCTCCTCTCTCACAGGGTCCCCTATTTCTTTAAACTCCTGCGTCATTTTGCTCAGTTCAATTTTCAGCTCCTTACTACCCTGTCGCAGGGTTTGTTTCGTTATCTCAATCTCATCCATTATTTTCTGAAACATAATTACTTCCAGATTCTCAGCCACTTTCTTGATTGCCATTTTTAAAACCACGAAAACAAAGCAAAACAAAAATAAAGAAGAACCACTTCTTATTTCAGCAACAATTGGGTTAATATTCCAGGCTTGATGACATCACAGTATAAACAGAGCAACCTGCCTTATCTCTCTATGTCCAAGAATGCAAAATAAATTTAGTTCCCAGCATCAAAACAGTTAGTGACGTCGTGAAGAAGCAGATTCGTCAAAATAAAATAGACCAAAAAGAGAATAGTCCCAGACAATATAATATTCCTCGGAATAGAAATCAGGAATAGAAATCCCTCTTCTGTTTATTATCTTTAGAATGCACTTCCAGGACAGCTTTTTGCGACAGAAACAGAGATAAGCTGTTAATTTCGTGAATAACAGAGAAGAGCTATATCTCACCCAGAAGTTGTCCAAAGCCGATCAATCTGACAAATCTCCTTTTGCTGCAACAATTTAAACCAAGTAAAAAAAATAATAGAAAGAAGGGTGCTTGCCTGTTAGTCCGTTCTCTCTTTCAAGAAAAGATAAACGTATCGCTTAAGCAGATAGAGCTTGTTAGAAAGTCCGTCCGGCATTGTTGGCTGGACCTTATCTCATAAATTAATGAAATCCAGTCCTCCCAACAAAAACAGGCTTTGAGGTTGATCTCTACGTTTCTCCCTGCCCGGGAGAAATTTCATCAGTCAAAAAAAAAAATGTTCTGACTGATTTATATCTGAATAAGCTTCTTTTGAGGCGGGAGCCCGTCCCAAAAGCAGGCACAAGCGAAGTCACCCTTCCCGGAAGTCCGCATTGCAGGCTTCTTGAGGCAGACTCTTCAGCAGCCTTAGTCCCCAGAGATGGCTACAAAGTACTTGCGAAGATGCAGAACGTAGAGGTCCTGTTTTTAAAAGAATTAACGGCTGGATCTACCCTTAGACCTCAAGTGCAAAGGACTGTGGAGTTTAACAGGCAGTTAAAAAAGGTCACGCTTGCAGCAAATGCACAGTGAGGAGAGGGGAGGGGAAGGAGTGAAGGGAAGTGCACCAGAGCTGTACGGGTAAACGCTTCATTTTATGATGGGCAGAGTTGTTAAACAGGTACGATGGACACTTCCATAGTAGCTGCAAAAATAAACATCTCTGGCCCATTGTTTTGATCAGCCACTAGTCTGTCTGTTTCACGAGACCTTGGAAAGAGAAAGGGGAATGGGCCGAAACCTCAAGGAACAGAATGTTGGCGGCCCGTTTCCTCTCTCCACGCTCCTTCCTTTGCCTACCTATGTCATCCCAGACAACTGCTGAGAAAAGCGGCCAAGAGAGGCACGATAACGGCAGGTTAGCTAGCCAAAAGGAAGCAGCTGCAAAAGATCCAGGGCTCTTGGTTGCAGCCGCACTGAACTCTGGAAGGAGGTCCGTACTCCTGATGGCACCCCGACTCACTTTCCCTGTTTTTAAGGATTCTTCCTCTCTCCAAACGCAAGGCCCGTCGTCCCGCTCGCTCCCTGGGCGACTTACCATCAGGGACCTGGTTGGGCTGCCTCCTCTTCTCATAGATGAAGATAATTGTGACGAGGACTAGCACTTCGGCCACGATCCCCAGGAACGGCCACAGGGCTGCCAGGCGGCTGCGCACCCGCAGGCCCACCAGAGCGCTCCCTTCGCCCAGGTCGTTGGTGCCGTTGCGCCCGGGTCCTTCTGAAGGTTTAGGGAGACAATCCGCAGTTCTGTCTTGTTGCCTTCAGATTGAATGAAGAACCGTTCCTCGGAGCCATTGACGATGAGCTGGGGGAAGGTGGGGAAAGGAGAGAGAGAGAAAGAAAAGGCGAGATTTGTCGGACAGGGCTGTGTTTTGGATTGAGGGGCCAGCAATGCAAGGTCCTTCAAAAACCACAATCCAGTGTAAGCTCAGCCTTATATTTCAGCAAAAGCCTGGCAGCCGGAGGGAACGAGGGGACAAGCGAACGAGCAAGCAACTCAAATCTAATTTATGATGAAACAGTGAATAAAAGATATAAATGTGCAAGACTTGCATGCGTAAGCAAATGGGTCCTGTTCACCACAGTTGCCGGGCCTGACTTGGTCTGCCTCTAACAAACATATGCCCTATTGAAATTCTCTAACAATACCCAGGTCCAGAAGTGCTGCTTCCTGTGCACGTTTAACATTTTGCCTCGGACGATCCTAGACGGTGGATTTGCCGAAGTTCCTCTCAAGGATCGGCGCTGCCTTTGCAACCTCTAAGAGCGTGAAGTGGTCTCTCGCGTGTTTCTCAATTGTAGAGTTTATCAAGGGGTTAAAGACCGCCTGATTTTCCCACTAATGAGGCGATTTCCTTGTCAAAGCCTTAGATGCCCTTTTGAGCCTCTTCCTTGATGGGGGTCTTAATAATTCTATTTTAATAATGCTATTACTGAACGGGGGGCCACTTAGCTTAAGGTGGTAACATCTCTTAGACCTGCTATGATGGAAAATGATGATGGACTGCCTTCAAGTCGATCCTGACTTATGGCGACCCTATGAATAAGGATTTCGTGGTCATCGGCGTTCAGAAGAGGTTTACCATTGCCTCACTCTGAGGCTAGTCCTCCCCAGCTGGCTCAGCTTGCCACAGCTGCACAAGCCAGCCGCTTCCTTGTCCGCAACTGCCAGCTGGGGGGCAACTGGGCTCCTTGGGACTCTGCAGCTTGCCCACGGCTGCATAGCTGGTCCATTTGAAACCCCAGCATCGCCACCACATGCAAGAGAGCAGAAAAACTCAAAATGCTGGGATGTATCTCGAAACCTGTGCCTCCCCCCCGCCCGGGTGTTTCAGCACAGCCAATGAGTCAGAGTCCAGCAACATCCAGAGGGCCCTAGGAGACTGAGGCAGCAGAACAGAAGCGGCGAGCGCGCGCGTGTGCATGCTGTCAGCACCATTCCCGCTGCACAGAACCATTTTGCCAGGAGAGGGGCACGGGGGCGCAGAAGGATGGTTGCTTCAGCAAGAGACTCACCTGGAAGGCCTCGCCCTCCACCTTGAACCAACGCCAGTGGGTGACAGCAGGGTAGGAAGTGCTCTTGCACGTCAGCAGCCCCATGTCCCCCTCGTTCCCGTGCTCTGACTTCTTGTAGGCGACCACGTGCGGCTTGACTGAAAAAGGGGAGAAGAGAAGCGAGGTGGGCCCGGGGAGCAGCAAAGGCCAAGGAGAGCTGGTTGTTTGCAAACTATCTACTCGCCTATGGCAAGCAAAGGTTTTCCAGCAGGGGACCAGGGAGGTCTGTAAATTGGTCTCTGCCTCCTTCACCCCCTTGGTTCTTTTTCCTTCTTCTTCTTCTTCAGGCTACAGAGGTCACTAGCAGATGCAAAACCTCTGAGGGCTAACTTCCGCAGACTTATTTGCAAGACCGCAGGAACATAGGACGTTGCCTTACACCGAGCTTGACCACTCAGCCATCTAGCCCAGGATTGTCTATCCTGACCGGCAGCGGCTTCTCTAGGGTTTCAGAGCAGGGGGAAATTCCAAGCCGCTGTGGATTGAACCTGCAACTTTCTGCACTCAAAACAGGGGCTCTACCCGCTGAGCTCCTGCCGTTCTCCTTCAGCCTCAGGGGCCGTTCTGATACCATCCCAAGCTTGTCATCAGAAGGACTTGGTAACTTTTCAGCACCAGTGCACGAGCTGGCTTCCCTCCCCCTTCCTTCTCTCCCTTTTTCCTTATGAGTTCCTTTATGTCTTGTCGATCGTAACCCTGAGGGCAAGCACTGCCTTTACGACTTATTTTCCCCTTAAGTTTCTAAGTAGTCATGTCCACTACCTGGAACAAAAACTAGCCCTGGGGCTGGATCGGGGCAAAGGGGGCCCACCTCGTCCAGCGCCCCGTTCTCACAGCGGCCAACCAGATGCCCCAAAGGGGAGCCCCGAAGCAGGATGTGAGCGCAGGAGCAACTCTCCCCTTCCTGCAGTTTCCAGCAATTGGGATTCCGAGGAAGACTTCCCCTCACCATGGAGGCAGAGCGTAATCGTGACGGCTCGTAGCTGTTGACAGCCTCCTCCCCCTCCATGAATGGGTCTAGTCCTGTTTGAAAGCCGGCCAAGTTGGTGGCCGTTGCTGCCTCCCGTGGGAGCGAATCGCAGAGCTTAACTGCGCTGTCTTTCTCTTCCAACAGGCGGGGGGGGGAACTCTTATCCATTTTCCCCCCACGCCATGCATCATTTTATACACTTCTATCACGTCACCTCTTTCTAGCCTCTCTCTAACCTAAAAAGCCCCAAGTGTGGCAAGCTTTCCTCACAGGGTCTACTCTGAGCAGGGCTAATGTCAGATACAACCCTTTGGCACACCTCCATCACGGCTAAAAGAGTAAGGGGGAGGCGATGCGTTTCATCTCAATGCGGACCCGAAGGTGAGAGGCCAGCAGCAGTTCAATCGCCAGCGAAGTGGCCACGCAATCATCATCATCATCATCATCATAAAAGTAGTACTAGCAGTAAAAACAAGCCCTTTGGCAGAAAAACGGCAGCAGTTTTGTGAAGGCAACTCACCTTTCACGTACACGGTCCCTTTCAAAGGGGGCACTGTGTCAAAGATGCAATGGTATTCCCCTGAGGTCTCGTGATCCACTTTCGGGATCCTGGAACGCAAAAACAAACAAGCAAACGAGTGAGGAGGAGGAGGAGGGCGAGCAAAGCACACACATGCACAGAACGTGTTACACAAACCGGCGACTCGGAAAGATGCCTTCGTGGGCAACGTGGGAGCTTTAGAATGGGGTGGAACAAAACTGATTGCGGGATCAGGGTAGATATTCTACCAAGTGCTATGAGAAGGAAAGAAAGGAAATCACAGGGACATCGTCCTCATGCAAGAATATCCAAGATTTGCTGGCTTTAGCTGGGTTTATCGTTGAACAGCCCAATCTTCTCCAAGTTCCCCTTTTGAGGGAGGTTGGAGGGCTGCGTGACAAAGGAGGGGACCTACTCAGTGGTGGCTCCGTCTGTGGAATGGCCACGGCGACCTGTACTTTGACTTGTTCCATGAGCGCTGCGGGGTCCAGCCGCGACCCCGACTCGAAATCCCCGTTGCCCGCCGCCATCCTCGCCGCCCCCGCAGGAGCGCATGCGCCGTGCGCCACGAGGTGGAGGGACAGAGAGCAGGAGGCTGGGGCGCGACACTTCCGGTGCGCTTGCGCCACTTCGACAAGGCGATCTTGCTGGGTTCTTGTGAGCCACCCACATTCCCCTCCTGCGAGCTGTAATCTGGCAGACGACGCAGGACTACAATGCGGGTCACCCTCCCTCCCCTCCCCTCCGCAACAATTCAGTCCCGCTCCCCCTCGACCCCCAATCCTCTCTCACAGATTGCTAAACAGCGAGAATCTGCTCCTAAGAGGAACACGGAAGTGTGGTCTTGTTGACAAAAGCACCGGCTCCCTTTTCCCCTCCCTGTCCGCTCATTGGACGGTGTTGCATGCGCCGGGCGCCATGACGAAAGAGGGCGGGAGGACTACAGCTCCGAGCGCCCCACCGGACGAAGACTGCAACTCCCAGCAAGCCCCGCTCCATCGTCAGCGAAAGCGACGCTCCTAAAGCGACTGGGAATACCCATAGAGATAAGATGAGAAGGCTGTTGCTGGTCATGTTCGCCGCTTCCGGTGCGCTTGCGCCAATCTGACAAGGCTGGGCTCAGAGGACCTTGTTGGCTTGTTGTACTTGTAAGCCACTCTAATATGGGGGGCAATGCAGGACTATCATTCGCCTCCCCCGCCAATTCAGCCTGGTTCCCCCACACGCACACACTGCCAATCCGGGGCTGCAGATTGCTAAACGGAGGGGATCTGAGAGTGGCCTGCCCTTCAAGCCCGGGCCAGAGGCGGTTGAGCGGCAACAGGATTCGTGTGGCACCTGAAACACCAGCGTTTATTAGGCCAGAAGCTTGGAGGGACTCATTAATTTTATGACATTTATTTACTGCTTGGCCAGGTAGATTCGAGCGGAGTACAAGTGTGTGTGTCCCGCATTTTACCCTCACCGACCCTGCGAGGTAGGCAGTCTGAGAGGTGGAATTTGGACCCTGGCACGTTTTTTAGCCCCCCAAAGCGTTTTAAAAGTTGCCGCCACAGGAGGGAGCACTTTCGCTGCCTTGGCATGTTTTTTGTCCCTACCGGGGGTCTCTCCCAGGCCTACCTGGGGATTGCACCCGGGACCTTTGCATGCACAGTAGGGACTCTGCTCCAAAACTGCAGCTATTCCCCTAAACATAAAGTAGGTCCTCCTTATTGTTCTGAATTAAGTCTAATTTAAATAGGGACATAGAAAGCTGACTGGTACTGACTAAGAAGATTGCTCCCACCAGCTCAGTATAGTTGCTGGTTCTTCAGCGACTCTCTCCTAATAAATAATTTTTTGTATGCAGTTTTGACAGATGTACACATTTTTGCAAGCAATTTCTCCTAATAGGCTGCATTTTTGTATGTCATTTTTGCTAATGTGGTTCATTCTTATGCATGCACCCCACCCCTAATATATGCATTTTTTAAAACATTGCTTGGTTAGAGAACTGCATTGCAAAAGAGGGATGTGAATTTCAAAGGGTGGCTGAGATTCGGCTCTCATATCATTTTGGAAGGTACAAATTTGATACATTCCGCTTCAAATGTGAATAGAATCAAATTTCTCCTCCTGTACACAATATTCCAAGTCCTAGAGTGTGGTGTGGTGTAGTGGTTAAGGTGGTTAAGGTGTTGGACTAGGACCTGGGAGACCAGAGTTCGCATCCCCACACAGCCATGAAGCCCTCTGGGTGACCTTGGGCCAGTCACTGCCTCTCAGCCTCAGAGGGAGGCAATGGGAAACCCCCTCTGAATACCGCTTACCATGAAAATCCTATTTGTAGGGTCACCATAAGTCAGGATCAACTTGAAGGCAGTCTGTTTTATTTTTTGAGCACTCCAAGGGTTTGAGTGATGTACTAGGATCTGGAAGACCAGGGCCCTAATCTCTGCTCAGAGTGCTGGCTGATCTTGGGCCAGTCACTCACTCTCTGCCTAATCTACCTCACTGGGTTGTTGTGAGGATAAAATGGAGAGAGCGTACGCTACCTTGAGGTCCTTGGAGGAAAGGTGGGATATACATGTAATAATTAAATAAGTAAATAAAAATATCATAATCTGTGGGGTGACCGCACTTGGAATGCCATGTGCACTTTGACTGCCTCACCTTGAAATGGGACATTGTAGAGCTGGAAGAAGTCAAGACAAGGGCAACGAAAATGATGGAGGGGTTGGAGCGACTCCCCTATGAGGACAGGTTGCAGCATCTGGGGCTTTTTAGTCTAGATCAAAGGCGCAGAGGCAGGGGGCACGATGAAACGGATCCTCTAGGACTCAGTTGGGTCATCCAGTGAAGCTGGATTGGTCGGGGATTTCAAGAGAGCCAACAAGGGGGACCTCTCCCCGTGGTGCATAGTTGAAGAGATGTGGAGTGAAGAAATTCATGGAGGAGGAGAAGGCTATCAATGGCCACTAGCCACAGTTATGCTCTCCCTCCAGTGTGGGGGCAGTAAATGCCTCTGGATTATTGGTTGCTGGACATCACAAGAGGGGACAGTTGTTGTGGGGCTCAGGTCCAGCTTGCAGGCTTCCTAAAGGAATCTGCTTTGCCCCTGTGGGAGCAGGACGCTAGCCTCAACAGGCTTTTGGTCTCACCCAGGGCAGCTCTCCTTACATCCTTATGGATGGCTTTTAAAAAGGTATTAGACAAATTCACGGACGATTGGGCTATCCGCGGCTGCTGTCTGTGCATTCCAGTATCAGGGCAGTCGATTAGATAGATAGATAGATAGATAGATAGATAGATAGATAGATAGATAGATAGATAGATAGATAGATAGATAGATAGATAGATAGACAGGGAGACAGGGAGTCAAATCAGAGCCAACGTCTTCATGGTGATTCATAGAGAAAGGGCTCGATCCCTGCTCCTCCTCCCAGCTGCAAGAGAGGAGTCTTTAAATCAAGAGCTACAAAGCAGAATTCATTTGTGTCTTTCTGTGTCTGTGTATCTTTCATTACGATTGATACATGAGCGTTTCCTCTGCAAAGCGGGTTGTGCAAACTGACCGGCGGCATTTAAAATATTGTGGCAAAATAAATAAAAGAGACAGCTCTGCACGTTTATTGTTATAAAATTTATAAAAATTGTTACAAAATCAGGGCACCGTTGCTCCATCACAGAAACCTCCAGGGGAGTCCCTGTTCGGATTTTAATGGGTCGGCTGATTAAGACGGCTTTTGCCTACCTCGGCTGCAACTCCCATCAGTCCCTGCATCTGGAGGGCCCCAGGTTGGCGAAGCGTGGGTTAGGGGCACAATCCTATACTGACTGCAGGGCTTGAGGATTTTACAGAGCCCAGTTGCCGCAAATGCCCGTCCGTGAGAGCTTCGGGCCAAAGAGCAACAACACAGTATATGTCTACAGGCCCAGAGCTGACGGTCTCCCCGTGAGTAAGCAATCGCTGATGCTCCTTCACAGCCAGCAGCTGTGGTCAGGTGTGGTTGAGGAGGCCAGAGTATATAAGGCCTCTGTTTTGCACTTTCTACGGAGTCGGAGGGTTTGCCCTGTGTCGTGCCTGGGGAGATCGGCCTTGTTTCTGGATTATGTTTTGACCTGCGTGGCTTCCCTGTGGTTTGTTTGGACTGTGCTATGCTGGAACTCCTGTCTCTGCTGGAAAGTGCTTCTATGGAAAGCTGATATCCAGGCTGGATTACTATAACGCACTCTATGTGAGGCTGCCCTTGAGGTTGGCCTGGAAGCCGCAGCTGGGGCAAACTGCAGAGGTGCGACTGCTCACTGAGGGAGGACATTGCCAACATGTCACCCTGCTGCTGAAAAAATGACTCTAGCTGCTGGGCCAAGTTCAAGGTTTCAGTTTTGGTGCACTAAGCCCTAAATTACTTTTAAGCAAGCAGGCAGGCAGGCAGGTGGGGGCTGGGGGTCCTTGAGTAAAATTGAAGAACGCAGGCTTGCAGCAAAAAGATAGGCCTTTATTGGATGACAATCATATGCTTGGTCAGTCTCCCTCTTAGTGAGTGGAGAACTGCAACATGGCACTGGTTGCCTGGGGTTTTTATACATTTCAGGACAAAGACTTTAGCATCTACCAATCAGGAGTTAACACATCAGTATGACATAGGCATTACTGTATTGCACAGGTATTTGCATAGGCATTGCATAGATACTGTACTTCTCTGCATCATGTTCTAGTGAATTTGGCAATGTTCAGTACTTCACATGAAAGTACATTTTCACAATGAGCTAAGCACTCCAGCTAACGAGCTAAGCATTTTACCTACTGCAATTCTTTCTACGTCTTAGAGATACCGAGATGTTCAGCACGGTGTTCGTTCGTTCATTCATTCATTCATTCAACTACACTTATATTCTGCCTTTTTGCCATGGCAGCCAAGGCAGTTTACAATTTTAAGATCCTAAAACAAGTAAGTAGAATAGAATCTAGAGCGACAGAGACTTCTCAGGCCAACTGACGGTCTCTTCAGCAGCTGATGGCACGAGCTGCCTGGGCTCGGCTCCGTTGTTGTTCTGTTATCTTATCTATTAGAGCAAAAGCTGTGCCGAACAAACCAGCACAGAGGGAAGAAGACAGCTCTAAAAAGAAAAGGATTCTGGCTAGCTACTGAACTTATTAAACTATTAGAAACCTTTATAGCTTTATGAAAGAATGTTTTTGCTTATTGTTTGCATATCATAATTTCTCCATCAGTTCCCTGCTTCGAAGCTAGCTATAACGCTAGCTTCACACATTCTATTTTATTCATCCTGGCCCATTCAGTCTGTAAAGTCTTCACCTTAGCACATTCCTCTACTATCCACGTTTTCATGTTGCTATCATCAATTCTTTGATTATAACAATTCTTTGGTTATAACATACAAATGGATCAATGGGAAAATATGTGGAAAAAAGGCTTGAGATTTACACTATGCTATAATCTTAAAGAAAATTTCTATAAAATGATGTACCGTTGGTACATGACTCCAGAAAAGTTGTCAAAAATGTATAGTAATGTTTCTAATGTTTGTTGGAAATGTAAACAACAAGAAGGATCATTTTATCATATGTGGTGGCTGTGTAAAAAGGCAAAATCATTTTGGGCACAGATAGGTAGGAAGATGCAAAAAATTCTAAAGATAAATATTCAGTCAAAACCAGAATTTTTTTTATTGGGTTTTATGGATAAACAAATAGAAAAGAAATATGGAAGAATAATATTATATATGATTACGGCAGCAAGATTATTATATGCACAAAAGTGGAAAATGGAATCAACACCAACAACGGAAGAATGGCTATTGAAATTAATGGACTTAGTAGAAATGGATAAATTGACATGTCTACTTAGAGAAAAATCGACAGATACATTTCTTAAGGAATGGAAGCCTCTCTTAGACTTTTTGTTGAAAGATCAAAATAAAATGATGATATTGGGATTTGACGATTAACTAAGACAGCCTATGGAGAAAAGTGATCCTGTATGTATACATTAAGGGACAGGTTTGATGTATATTATATACTTATAGCTGATCTGCGACAAATCGGAAGTCAACTATTTTATTTTTATTTTTTTTGTTGTATTGTTATGTTTTTTGACTTTGTTTTGTTTGTCTTTTGAAAAATTTGAATAAAAATTATTTTAAAAAAATGAATATACTTATGCAGATGTCTTTTCACTCCTTACGCACAGCTGCTTTGTCTTGGACCCTTACGCTTTCTTCCTTCGGATGTAACTGTGCCATTTGGGACAGGATCCATCTTACCAGGGCCATTAAGATGATGACCAGAATCACTAAAATCACCACAATGGGGTGTAAAAGGGATAAACCTCTTCTTGCCCCTTCACTCAAGCCCAGCAGTCCATCCCACCGCTGTGTGTGTACCTATCTGTTTAATCTTGGCTGTTAAACAGCAGCACCTCTGAGCCAGGCTGGATCTCAGAGGAACAACGAAGAGGAGGCTTCCTTGCATGATGTGCTCTGCGGTGGTGGCAGCGTGCGAGGCCTGTGGTGACGGTCGCCCACACACCCTGGAATGAAGACTTTCACAGAAGAAAGTTGGAATAAACGGCCCTAACTTTATTAAGAGAACAGAAGGAACTGCGGCAGAGAACTAAACACCTGCAGGCTGAATTTCAGCAGGAGCAAGAAAATGCCCAAATACCTGCTTTCAGTGTTTGGGCAGCACCACCCCAGCTTGAACCCAAACCCCATCTTTACAACAGGGAGAGGTTCTCATCACAACAAAGAAGTCATGTCTTGTTCAGCAGGTCTCTGGGTGTTTTGGACTTCCATTCCCATCAGCTCCAGCCAGCAAGGCATCCAGACTGGAGAAAGGCTGGGGTAGACAAGACCTTTTTTCTCCTGTCATGTTCTTTAGGCTGCGAGCCCATGTTTGTTGTTTTTATTAATATCCGTAAGCCACTCTGGGAGCCTTCTTGGCTGAAGAGTGGGGTAGAAATGGCTTTAAATAAATAAAAAACTAAATGTTGGTGATGGCCTGGTGCCCGTGTGTTATTTGAAGTGCAGCTAGCTCTCCTAATGGGTTCACTGCTTCTAACTTTTTCTGTGACCTAGGTTGAGAAAGTAACTGTTGGAGATCAGAGAGCTCATAGCCTAATGCAATGGTTCAAGATTCTACACTGGTAAATCTCACATCTTAAAACAAATAGGTAAACGCTGAAAAAAAGCTCACCTTGCAAAGCAATCCCATTGACAACGCACACACTGACAACTGGTTGTCATATACAAACATTCTTTACCCACAGACCCTAATACCTAACCTTTAAGACTTTGCGAAGAAAATCAAAGAACATCACTTTTTCCTTGGGATTTGAAAAGCAAATCGATCCTATAACACTTAGATTATGTAATGAAAAATAGCAGTGGTTAAATAATCAAATCCTTAAAGCACATTGTGCGAGTATTCAATTACATTCAATATTACAATGAATATCCACACTAGCAAAAAACCATTTTTGTGATCTTGAAACACTTCAGTCTTGAATGAGACCGTTGAAGACCATTTGGAGAAACAGTTTGTCCTCAGGAGATGGTTATATTCAGTGGAAGCTGAAGCAAACTGTGTATGGTTTGTTGATGCTAGCCAGGGGGGGAAATCGTGAATAATAACAATAATAATCAACCCCCTCCCCCCCCCCGAGCGACTGTGATAAAAGGTCTGCCGTCTGGATCAGACACCCTTAAATTGTGCACAATCAGCATTGACCTAGGCTACCCGCTCCTGTGTAGGAACCGTGCCTTGTAATCCTGCTAACTTCAGAGTTTGAACATGCATGGAGATGGAAAGCTGAAAGAAAGAAGGGAGCTGAGGAACTGCAAGCACCTGCATGCATGGCAGCTATTGCGGCTTTTCCGTGGCCTAGAGAGTTAGAATAAGCTTCACAGTAAATAACGGAAACAACAGACAGAAGACGAGCGTAAATCAATTGTCCGTGAGATACGGCAGAACCTAGAAGAGGCGAGGCATCCGCTGTGTTTTTTTCAAAATTGTCCTACTGAATGACAGACACCAAACGCACATTAAGAATCAGTATAGACAGTTGCAGCTTGACCAGAGGCGATGGTGAATGAGAAGAAGTGCTCCTGATACCGGGAAGAGAGCAAGCTTCAAGAAGAATATCATAGCTAGAAACAACCAATTCTCAATGTTGTTACATATACGAGACCCCTTAGTATACAATACCAAATCAGGATTAGGGAAAAGATGATCAGAAAGGTCAGTTCTAGGTGTACTACTCCACTGGGTGTCCACTAAGGCAATACGATCACGAGGGTTCAAGTCGTGAGGTTTTTATCAGCCTTAGAATTCACAAAAGCGTTCCTCGTGGAATACAGTTGGGTATGTGGGTTAGAGCAGGAAGGGGTGCTTGCTTCCCAGCAGGTGACCTGGGGACAGACAGGCCTTGAAGACAATACAGTTAATTCTGCTGTTAACAGCTCAATTGTAACAGGTACACCTTGCTCCAAGAGGGGGGTTTATGACATGGCAATGCCCTCCTCCCCTCTTGGGCCAAGGGCTACCGGGCTACCCTAGGGAAGGCCTGTTGTGTTTCCATTGGTTCAGCTGTTAGTAGCTTCCCTACTTCCTCGGCATGGGAAGCTCACAAGGACTGGGGTCATCAGAAAGCCTAGAGCAGGAGGGTGCCTCCTCTGAGCTCTCAGGGTCCCTGGTCTGTCACTAGCAGCTAGAAAAGATTTGGGGTCAAACCCTGAAGAAATTGCACATGTGTTCTGAAAGTGATGGCATTCAATATGCACAACAGTCTCTTCCCGTCGGGTTCACAAAAGTAGAGGGAAATATTGGAAAACAAGAGAAGGCATATCCACCTAACAATGGGCCGGGGGTCAGATGCCCGGGTTGGCTAACAGGATGAGAAATAGCCTGTCCTCCCACCCTCATCGGGGCTGAGGGTAGTTGCAACAGTCTGTTTGCTGGGAGAAAGAGAAGCTCCTCTGTAGCATAAGGAGCAATCGGGGTAGTAAGGAGATGCCCCAAACGCTTGACTTCCATTACGTTGGGGTGCACCCTGGAACTGAGGACGTTGGAGCCCGTGAGGAGTTTTAGCAACAGGAGGTTGGTGTAGACGCTGGTGGGAGAGAAAACAGGAACAGTCCTGGGCTAGCCATATTTCATCCGCATTCCCATTCAATGTAGTTGGATTGACCCTTCTTCTGCAAGCCTGCAATCTGCATGGGCCTTGCGTGTGGCAAACAGGAGGAAACTGTCTGGAAGCTGTATTAGTTCACCAGGCTAATACGGGCAGCCACGTTGCGAGGTAGGTAAGTTTCAGCAGCAAAAGGCAAAAATGGCAGGCAGGAATAGGAGCAAAAATAAACATATTTGGGGAGCAACACCAAAAGTGAGGTACCATTTGCAACAAGCAGCAGCAGCAGCAGCTAGGAACAGAACTGCAACTATTCTCCATCATTTCATGTCCTTTTCTTTTGTATTTTGCTTTTCGGTGTTAAAAAAACTAAAAATAAAAAGCTACAAATTAAAAGCAGTCAAACGATGCCTTCTTCTGCAGAAGAAAGGAGGAACAGATGCCTCATTGAAAAGGAAAAGAGGGGAGATGTCCCCCTTTGTACACTGGTGGTAAAAATAAGCAAGCAAACATTAAGTAAGACACTTTTTTTGCCATATGACAGACAAACAAAAACATTAGTAAGACATTTACAGAACTCCAAATTTCATTGGTCATGACTTTGCTGATAGTTAAGAAGATTGCATTATTTTCTGGAAATGTTAAACCCTTTGTTCCCTTTATCGCTGTGTGGGATAAAAGATTAGGCTTCTGACCATGTACAAAGTGTGGCACATGAAATTTGCTCTAGAATTCCCATATCAAGGTGCCAGCCTCTGGCTTTCTTGTAGCCAGCTCAGCCTAGTGGTTCCTTTGCAAACTATCTGACATATACCAATTGCAAGAGTGGTTCGAATCCCGTGGGCGCTGCGAGAAGATCTGTGGGGCCAGGAGCCTCCGGGCGCAGATTGGGATGAGGAGGAAATAGGGCTGTTCCAGGAGGTGCTGCCAGTGGGGCGGAGGGGAGGGGGGTTATGGGGTTGGGCTGGTGGAAAGGCAGAGGGTGTGCCAGCCCTTGCGGGAAGTTAGGCGGGCGCGATCGTCTTCGCTCTTGTGCCTGGATTTCACCTTCCAAAGGCCGTTTGCTTTTGGGGTATCTTGGAACTGAACTGCCCCAGGAGGATGGGTTTTATGTTTGGCCTTCCCTGCCTCTCAGCAGCCGGGTGCTTCTTCAGGAATCAATGTTCCGGCAAGCTTTTTAAGGCTTGCTTTCAAAGAAGTTGCCTCTCTGGGAGACTTTTAAAAAAAATCCTGCTGCATTCTTCCTTGTTTTTTAATTTGACTTCATTTCCCTGCCAGCCATCTGGAATGTGTGTGACAGAGAAAAGCCACGATATAGATTTTGTTGATTTAAAGCTAACCTTTAAAGGGAAGGGGGACGCCTACCCGAAGCTGGGTGGGTGTGTTTGGAAGGACTCTGGGTGCTGCTGCAGCTGTGGCCATTTACTACAACTCTGCCTTCTTTTTCCCCTTCTGCTCCAGGTATATGAAGGGCTGCCTGAGGCAGTGACTCAGCGTGCACCTTGCCGTCCAGCAAAGTGCGATGCTAAGTGCACACTTAGCGTCGCGCTTGGAGTCGTCTTGGGGTTCTCTTTTTTTTTTTTTTAAATAATTTTTATTCAAAGTTTCAGAAAACAAAACAAAACAAAGACAAAAATCAAAAACATAATAGTACAATAAAAAAAACTTGACTTCCGATTTGTCTCAGATCAACTATAAGTATATAATATATGTCAAACCTGTCCCTTAATACATTACAAAGTCACTTTCCTCCATAAGCTATCTTAATTAATCGTCAAATCCCATTATCATCATTTCATTTTCCCATTATCATCAACGTACTAAACCGTTGCCTGACCGCGATAATGGACTGGATGGGGGCTAATAAACTGAAGCTCAATCCAGACAAGACCGAGACGCTGCTGGTGAGTGCCTTCACTGCCCAGATGGAGGATGTTCATCCTGTTCTTGATGGGGTTACACTCCCCTTGAAGGAACAGGTTCGTAGCTTGGGAGTTCTTTTCAATCCTTCCTTGTCTCTCGAGGCCCAGGTGGCCTCGGTGGCACGGAACGCTTTCTACCATCTTCGATTGGTAGCCCAGCTACGTCCCTATCTGGACAGTGATGACCTCGCCTCAGTTGTTCACGCTCTGGTAACTTCTAGGTTGGACTACTGCAATACGCTCTACGTTGGGCTGCCCTTGAAGATAGTTCGGAAACTACAGTTAGTCCAGAATGCAGTGGCCAGACTATTGACGCGGACCAGATGGTCCGCTCATATAACACCTGTTCTGGCCCGTCTGCACTGGCTTCCTATTTGTTTCCGGGCTAAATTCAAAGTGCTGGTTTTGACCTATAAAGCCCTACACGGCATGGGACCACAATACCTGGTGGAACGCCTCTCCCAATATGAAACTACCCGTACACTGCGCTCGACATCTAAGGCCCTCCTCCGAGTGCCATCACATCGAGAAGCTCGGAGGGCGGTGACTAGATCCAGGGCCTTTTCGGTGGTGGCCCCCGAATTGTGGAATAGTCTCCCCAATGAGGTACGCCTGGCGCCGACGCTGCTATCTTTTCGGCGCCAGGTGAAAACCTTTTTATACTCCCAGGCATTTTAAAAAAAATTTAAATATTCTATTTTTAAAAAAATGTTTTATAGTGTATTTTAAAACAGTATTTCATTACTGGTATATTCTGATGTTGTTTGGTTTTTGTTCTTTGTTTGTTTTGCTTTTTGATTTTCTTATATTTGTTCTATTCATATATTTTCTTGTTTATCCTCTATGTACACCGCCCAGAGAGCCTTTTTGGCTTAGGGCGGTATATAAATTAAATTAAATAAATAATAAATAATAATAATTCATTTTGATCTTTCAGCAAAAAGTCTAAAAGAGGCTTCCATTCCTTAAGAAATATATCTATCGATTTTTCTCTAATTAAGCATGTCAATTTATCCATCTCTGCTAAGTCCATTAGTTTCAATAACCATTCTTCCGTTGTTGGTGTTGATTCCATTTTCCACTTTTGTGCATATAATAATCTTGCTGCCGTAATCATATGTAATATTATTCTTCCATATTTCTTTTCTAATTGTTTATCCATAAAACTCAATAAAAAAATTCTGGCTTTAATTGAATATTTATCTTTAGAATTTTTTGCATCATCCTACCTATCTGTGCCCAAAATGATGAATGTATAATTGCGAAAATGTATAAACTTTTGTTAAAAATGGAAATGGAAGAAGAACAAGTAAAAGAGTGTATGGTAAAATGGGCAAAAAAATTTGGTTATAACATACAAATGGAACAATGGGAAAATATGTGGAAAAAAGGATTGAAATTTACACTATGTTATAATCTTAAAGAAAATTTCTATAAAATGATGTATCGTTGGTACATGACTCCAGAAAAGTTGTCAAAAATGTATAACAATGTTCCTAATGTTTGTTGGAAATGTAAACACCAAGAAGGATCATTTTATCATATGTGGTGGTTGTGTAAACAGGCGAAATCATTTTGGGGTTCTCTTGAAGAAAGAAGACAACAGCGTTCATAACGCTGCTGGTTATAGAAGATGGCGGTCAGGTGGAGAGGAGCACAACGGGAAATTAGAGAATTTTTTAAGATATATTTTATAATTGTTATTTGTTTTGTATTGATTCATTCTGTTTTCTTGTTTGGTGAAACTGAAGGAGGTCCTTCTTCAGATAAATGATGATATCAGGGACCTTCCAGCAAGGTACCAGGGCCAGGTGAGGACTTGGGGGTGGGGGTGGGACATGTGCATGCTGGAAAGGACCCTTCCATGGGGAGGGGGAGGACGGGACAGCGGCCGCCCTTGCATGGACGCGGGTGCTTCTGCCAGGGGTGGAGAAACACCTCACGGTGGTCTCTTAACCCCCCTTGTTCTGATTTCCAGGTGAAGGACCTTGAGGAGCAGCTGTTTCATATCCAGTAGGAAGTGAGCAGGCTCACAAATGTGGTGGGGGAGATAAAGGAGGTGAGCACAATTTGGGGAGTTTGGGGCACCCCAGATCCTCTCTGTCCTGTCTCAAGAACTTGTCCCTTGATTCTTGGTGGCTAACCGCCCCCCCCAAAGTTTGGCTGCCATCCTAATGGGGTGTTTGGGTGAGAATCTGGTTCCTTTATGGGCCAAACGGGGCCTTTTTATTGTCAGGGTGAGAATAGGAGACTCTTCGTGGCAAACAAGCTCAAAAGCTTTTGGCTGGCATAATTGGTTCTGGGGTGAGAATCTGGCCAAACTGGGTGTGTTTTCTTGTCAGGGTGAGGGGAAGCAGGGATTCTTGGTAGTTAACGCCACATAATTGTTTGGCTGGCATCATAGTTGATTCTGTGATGGGCCAAGTAGCATTCCTCCCTCTCCCCTCCCCCAAATGTTTTAAATGAAATATTGTCTTGTGACTGGGGGGACCATTTAATGTTTCCTTGCACTGTTGGATGCTCCTGAATTGTCCCTAAATGTGGCTTGCTGTTCCAGTCTTCTGCTTGCATTTGTCATGAAATCTGCCTTACGTCGGTCTAGGGTGGAGCCTGCTGCAGCTGAACTTGCAATGTGCAAAATGGGCAATGAAGAAACAAAGCAGTGGTCCGGCTGTGATCAGGTGGCTGACATCCATTCTTCTGCCACCTGACTTTTATGCATCCCTGATATTCCCCCATGAGCCCAGAACTGATCTGAGCTTTCTTTCTCTCTATTTTTAAATATGCGCCTGTTCCCCTTGGGGAGAATAGGTGGGCATGCTTTCATCCCAATCCTGCACCTAACTCATTATGGGATGTCATGTTTTCTTGCTTTTGCATCCCTTGAGAGTGGCAGGAAGGGAACCTCTGGAGTAACCATGGTTTGAATTATTCTTAAACTGGATTTTTTTATAGTTACAAAGGATCAGACAAATTGTGTAGCCCACTTGAAATAGATATTTATTTTAATGCACTTATTTGTCTAGATGTAGTTGGCCTCCTTGAGGCCATTTTATCATCCAGCGTCTCTGGTGTTATGCGGACTGTTACTTGTGTGGGCCACAGTGTGGCATGTTTTATTCTCAGGGTGAGGAGAAGAGGAGATTCTGGGTGGCTAACTGCCCCAAAATGTTTGACTGTGATCATTATTCAGTGGGTAAGAGGAAATCTGGTCTTTCATGGTCGAAACTGGGCATTTTTTCTTGTCAGGGTGAGGAGGAGAAGAGAGTCCTCCTGGTGAGAGCCATCCTAAATGGTTGTGGTGGGTGAATTTATTTCCTTCATGGGCCAAACTGGGCATTTTTTCTTGCTAGGGTAAGGGGAAGGAGATT
Organism: Rhineura floridana; assembly: GCF_030035675.1. NCBI lineage: Eukaryota > Metazoa > Chordata > Lepidosauria > Squamata > Rhineuridae > Rhineura > Rhineura floridana. The sequence continues at coordinate 2,338,144 of NC_084497.1, read as the reverse complement.
TTTGGTGGCTAACTGCCGCAAAAATGTTTGGCTGCCATCTTAGCGTGTGTTTGGGGTGAATATGGTTCCTTAAAGGGACAAATGGGCAGGGGGTTCATGACCTACATGACCCCCAAGGCCCCTCCCGACTCTAAGATCACCTTAGACTTACTCGCCACATTGCAAGTGATTTTCAGCTCACCTCCTAAGAGATCGATAATGACACCTGGAAAGTTTTTTTTGGGGGGGGGCAATCCGGATGCTCCTGGCTGTGACCTGAGCAAAGCAATACCACGTAGGAATGAGCCACTTCCGAGCCCACCCCCACCCATCCCCCTGCGAGGGTAATATGGAAGGAAAAATGGGAAACCAGAATAGCATCACCTAGTCTGATTTGACAAGATCGAGAGACTTTACAGTTACAGACACACTTGGATGAAGCAGATTATCTAGATCCATTCCAATTGGGCTTCAGGACTGGACATGGAACTGAAACAGCCTTGGTCGCCCTGGTGGATGATATGAGGAGGGCGTTGGATAGGGGAGAATATACCTTCCTTGTCCTCCTGGACCTCTCAGCGGCCTTCGATACCGTTGACCACGGTATCCTTTTAGATCGTCTGGAGGGATTGGGAATGGGGGGCACTGTTTTACAGTGGTTCCATTCCTATCTCTCGGACAGGCACCAACGGGTGGTATTGGGGGATGAGGTATCAGACCCTTGGCCTCTCACTTGTGGAGTGCCACAGGGCTCTATCCTCTCCCCCATGCTATTTAACATCTATGTGAAGCCGCTGGGGGCTATCATCAGGAGTTTTGGGCTGCAGTGTCACCAATATGCAGATGACACTCAGCTCTATCTCTCGTTTAAGTCCTCACCAGAGTTGGCTGTGGATACTGTGTCCAAGTGCCTGGAATCCGTAAGTGAATGGATGGGAGGGAATAGGCTGAAACTAAAACCCGATAAGACCGAGGTGTTGCTCGTGGGAGATAAGAGAAAGCTGGGAGATATACGCCTGGTGTTAAATGGGGTAAGATTACCCCTGAAGGACCAGGTCCACAGCCTTGGGGTCATTCTTGACTCCCAGCTGTCCATGGAGGCTCAGGTTTCGGCAGTGAGCTGGGCAGCTTGGTATCAATTACATCTGATACGGAGGCTGCGACCCTACCTTCCTGTCCATCTACTCCCACGGGTGATACATGCCCTGGTCTCCTCTCGCTTAGACTACTGTAATGCGCTCTACGTGAGGTTACCCTTGAAAACGGTCCGGAAATTACAGCTGATACAGAATGCGGCGGCACGTTTGATTAAGAACAGCCGTCGCCGTGATCATATCACTCCAGTGTTAGTAGACCTACACTGGCTACCAGTTGTTTACCGGGCCCAATTCAAGGTGTTGGTGTTGACCTATAAAGCCCTATACAGTTTCGGCCCAGTTTATCTGAAGGAGCGCCTCCAGCATCATCAATTATGCCGCCTGACGAGATCAGCCACACAGGACCTCCTCTCGGTCCCACCGGCCAGAACTGCTAGACTGGCCCGGACCAGAGAGAGGGCTTTTTCGATCGTGGCTCCCACCCTCTGGAATTCCCTACCTTTTGACCTTCGCCATGCCCCTTCCCTGATGGGGTTCCGCCGAGCCTTGAAGTCCTGGCTATTCAGGCAGGCCTATAGTATCTCTGGAGTGGATTAATCTTTATGTTTTTATTAATTGGAAGCTGGTTTTAGATGATTTATTGAATCGTGACCTTTTGGTCTATATATTGTAATTGCTTATATTAATGTACGTCGCCTAGAGTGGCTGTTCATTCGGCCAGATAAGCGACTCACAAATAAAATTTTATTATTTATTGTTATTATTATTTAAACTCCCCAGGGTTTGGAGCAAAATTTCAAGTGGGCATCAGCTGGACAGGCTCAGCACGGTGAGGGAGGAGGGGAGGGAGGGTGGAAGGGTGCTTGTAAAAGTTGCAGCACTGGGGAGGGGAGGGGGGCCTTGCTTCCCAGCAGACCCAGCCCCCCCTTTCCTGTACCTGCTGTCTCAAGAACTCTGAAGGAAGCCAATTCTTTGGGGTCCAGACAGAAAAGAGGAGCTCTTTATTTGCAAGGCACAGCCCACGCAACGTGGAGGCAGGAGCCCCTCGGCCCGCCTCAGCAGAACAGCCAGCATGCATCCCCCCCCAGAATCCATAAGAAATAGAATTTGACAGGCAATGGTCAGCATGCGGGGGGGGTGTTGGGCGCTCTCTCTTCAGATCTGGGGCTGCACAGCCCAGCTTGGTGGTGGCGGGGGAACATCTTTGTGGGGCCCCAAAGGAGGCTGCTTTTAAAGTGCACTAATGAGATCTGAAAGGGAAGGCACAAAGAAGGGCAGGAAGGCTGCCCACGCGCAGCCCAGAGGCATGGCTGATGGGCACCGGGAGGGAGGGAGGGAGGGAGGTCCACAAGCGAGAGGCCCTGGGTGAGGCCAGGCAGACGCCATTCCTGCCACGCTCTCCAAATCAAGAGGGTCCAGTGGGGTTTGCAATTTGTTTTTAATAAGCTACAGCATCTTAAAAAAGATTCTTAGCAAGGCTTTAGAAATCGTTCGTCACAATGCCCTGGCTAGCTGCAAAGAGGACAACAGATAAAATAATATCTATCTGAATATTTTGGAAAGCTTCTCAACGATTCACAGCCAGGCACAATTAAAGGAGGCTTTTCAATCTCTATGATATTTGCCCTCCCAACAACCCAGTGAAGTAGGTCATTACCAGTATCCCCACTTTACCAATGAAGAATTTCAGGTGGTGTTTACTTGTTTTCCTTGCACATGGTTTGAAGGTTTGTTTTTATACATCACATTGAGTTCTTTTCTTAAAAAAGAGACTGATAAATATGAAGAATAAATAGAGAGGGGCTGACTCCACAGCCCTGCTGGAAAGTGTAGAATAATATTTGCTTGATGCAGCGTTGCCTAAGCTCCCTGAAAATTGGAATGAACTCTGTCAACAGGTTGTCTGAAAGCAACCCAACTCTCTTAGCTCAGTCATCTTGCCTTTGCCATGAACTTACTAGATTTGTATTGGGGATGATTTGACTCATATCATTTGCCACTATACATCTTCCATTCTGTGGTAGTTCCTGTTCACTATTTGGAGATGAAAAATAAAAGCCAGTTTGGGTCTAATTTGCTTATAGAAAAATGAGGTATAAATTGATCAAATAAAAACAAGCAGAACATCTATATAACAAGTAAGTAGAATCTGCATTCCCGGCAAATTTCACTGTCATTTCTAAAGTGTTCCAATCTAGTTAATGCTATACTGGAGACAAAACTACTGCAATATTTTTTAACTCTGTTGGATTGTATGTTGCCTCTGGTCTATGGCCATACTACCCTGAACACACCCGATCTCGTCTGATCTCGGAAGCTAAGCAGGGTCAGTCCCGGTTAGTACTATGTTGCCTCTGGCACAGCAGACCTAGAGCATCTAACACCGATTGCACTCCCAATCAGTCAAGTCACTTTCTCTACAGCACTGAAGGAATATTCAGTGCCAAACTCATGTCTGTTTGCATTATAACAAATTTCAGTCTTGCATATATTTTATATTTATGGCCTATCTCTCTTTTTCCTCTCTTCTTGATCTCCGAGCACAAATGAAAAATTGGACTGTGAAGCTATTCTGCTGTCAAGGATCTGATATTTTTAACTCCTGTGAGACGTTCTTGCTGCATACAAGAGAAGCTGTGCAAGTTGCCAAATATGCTGAAAGACCACAACCCTCGTGTTTCTTCATTTGAAGAACTTGGAGAATTGGGAGCTGAAGGCATTGGCTTCATCTACGGAGAAAACTGCACTGCAGAAAGACTGTCTCCACCAAAAGAGCAAACCTAACATTACAATACAATTTTAAGGTTTCTTTGAATTGGCAGAATGTAGTTCTTGAGGGGTTTAAATTCTGGCAGGTAGCAGATCTTGGGGGTTGAATGTTCGATGGAGGGAGCAGATCATTTCCAAAAGGCAGAGTGCACATGGAAGTCAGCTTCCTCCACTGAAATGAAGGGGGACCCTGTACCAGCAGAAGAGTTCCACACGTGCACTGGAGCTCCTGCATCCAATATCAATCCATTCATCAAGGCAGGCATTTGCAAAGCACTTTTCTCATTAAAAGGACTGCTTAACCCAAGGTCAAATGTTACATCTCCATTGGCCTTAACACTAAGCTAATTCCTTCTTAACTATGAAATCAACTTCATTGTTTGGCAGGTATAAGCAATTAGTTTGGGTTAAGGGCATGGGGTGGGAACACAGGAGTACCCCATCTGCCTCAGACCTATATATTGACTTTTCTTAAATTTTACCAGTACCTTGTAAAATCTACTCTATTCACCCTACTATTCAATATATACTGTTTCTTAAACGTTACCTTGGTGCTCCCTCTTTATTTCAGTCTCTTGTAAAACCTGTCTCTAAAATTCAGTGGTATTTTTTAAAAACTTGTTTGCATAACCTTCCCCCCACAGGTGTTGGAGAAGTTTTAACACATTTTGAATGAGTGAAAGTAGACACTAATCTTGGTTTGTTTAATAAAATTTGTTTATCTGCAATTTTATGAAGGTAGGGTTCTTTCAATATATTATACTTGAATCACATTCAAATGAAAAATGGACTGCCTTCAAGTCGATCCCGACTTATGGCGACCCTACGAATAAGCTGTTCATGGTCAGCGGCATTCAGAGGGGGTTTCCCATTGCCTCCCTCTGAGGCTAGTCCTCCCTAGCTGGCTAGGGCCTGCTCAGCTTGCCACAGCTGCACAAGCCAGCCCCTTCCTGTCCACAACTGCCAGCTGGGGGGCAACTGGGCTCCTTGAGATTATGCCAGTGGTGTCACTAGGGTTGGTGTCACCCGGTGCGGTAACTCATGGTGTCACCCCCATGGACCTCCTCCCATACCAGACCATACAGAATCCTTAGTAATGTTTTTTGTACTAATGTTACTCGTAAATTGTAATTCCCATATATCACTGAATGTAATAGCACACACACACACACAGAGCCAGCTGTGGGATCGTCACACAAACAACCTAGAACATTTTTTCCCTTTCACAAGGACATGCAAAAGATTGAACCCAGGACCTTCTGCATGCAAAGCACATGCTCAGCCTACCACTGAGATATAGGGTGGAGAAGCACTCACTGTTCTGCTGGCCTGGGGATAATTCTGAGGGCCAGTGGGAGCCACAGATGTGATGGGAGGCAGGGAGAAGTGAGTGGGCAAAGAGTGCAGGTGCAATGCCAAGGTGCCATCTCAGCAAAACTGACGCCAGTCCTAGTGGGTAAGCCCCATTCAACAGGGTGGGATTTACTTCTGAGTAAACATGCACAGGATTGCAAGGTGGGGGGGAGCAGCAAATCCCCCCTCCCTCAACCCCAGCTTAGCCCTTCCCTACTTTAAAGTTGACAATGAGGACACTGAACTTGTCAATGATTATCAATACCTTGGCACAGTCATTAACCAAAACGGAGACAATAGTCAAGAAATTAGGCTAGGACTGGGGAGGGCAGCTATTGAGAACTCACATGCAAATATGTATCACTGAACACTAAAGTCAGGAGCATTCAGACCATGGTATTCCCCATCTCTATGTATGGATGTGAAAGTTGGACAGTTAAAAGAGCAGATAAGAGAAAGATCAACTCCTTTGAAATGTGGTGTTGGAGGAGAGCTTTGCGGATACCATGGACGGCGAAAAAGACAAATCATTGGGTGTTAGAACAAATCAAACCAGAACTATCACTAGAAGCTAAATGATGAAACTGAGGTTATCATACTTTGGACACATCATGAGAAGACAGGATTCACTAGAAATTTGGTCCCCAAGCCTGGCGCTGCCCATCACCTCCGCCTTCTACCCACAATGCAAGCGGTTGGGGACAGAGAGCTATTATTCCGTAGAGGGAAGGCTGCTAGTCCTTGTGGCCTCCTCTAGTGCCTTTCTGATATTTCCAAATGGGGAAGGCTGCTTTAAATAAAACACGTACCCAGTAACTTCCCTTTTGAAGGGCTGCTCCTTGCTTGAAAATGTTCAGCAGGTGGATAAAACTTTGCAATTTTTTTTAAAAAAATCTGGAAATAGCCACTAGGTGGCACCACCAGCTCAGGTTCCCTTACAGCTCCTCTCAAGGGAGACCGCAGCAGAAGCGGTTCTGCGTAATCCGTGCTGGTTCCTGATCACGCACAGAGGGCTTGGGCCAGAGCAGGACTGGACCGCAATATCTGATGGAACGCCTCTCCCGCTATGTTCCTACCCGTTCACTCCGCTCGACGTCTAAGGCCCTTCTCCGGGTCCCAACCCATACAGAGGCCCGGAGAACAGTAACAAGATCTAGGGCCTTTTCGGTGGTGGCCCCCGAATTATGGAATGCCCTCCCAGATGAGATACGCCTGGCGCCTTCTCTGTCATCTTTTCGGCACCAGGTAAAAACCCACCTCTTCACCCAGGCATTTTAAAGTATTTAAGCTTTTAATCTTATTTTTTTTAGTTTTCTTTCACTTTGTTTATATAATGTTTATATTGTCTGTGCAATACACACTTGCTGTATTTTAAATATTGTGGTTTTATCATGTTGTACACCGCCCTGGGAGCTGCTAGCTATAGGGCGGTTTAGAAATGCAACTAAATAAAAATAAAATAATAAATAATAAGTAATAATAATTTCAGCCCGTGGGCCACATTCCCTTGTGAGCAACCTCCTGAGGTTGGGGCGTAGGGCCAGAGGAAAAATACGAGGGAGCCAATGGCTGTGACCCTGACTTTTGTACCACAGACTATATGCCAGCCACGCAAAAAAAAATGAGAGGTTTACTTACACACACACATCTTCCAACCAGTCAAGCAAGCGGCATGATCACCATCCAGAAACACACTCTAGCCACTCAAAAGCACCCGAGGCGGCACGGAGAGGTCTGGGGAGAGTGCTGAGGGCTGGACAGAGAGGCCTGGAGGGCTGCATTTGGCTCCCGGGTCTGCGGTTCCTCGCCTCCTTTGGATGAATGGAAGAACCACCCCAAAGCGGCAGAGAAATCAGCAGCTTCCCTGCATTAAGCGCCAGGAAGACGTCCCCCCGCCCCGCCCTGCCCAGCAATCCCTCCTCCTCCTTCCCTTCCCTTCCCATCCGACGGGCTCAGCTGGAAATCGACTCTCTCCAGCTACAGCCAGAGCCCCGAGGAGTCTGTGTCAAGGCTCCTGACAATGGCCTGAGACGACCACTTTTGTGCATGTGGCTTGGGAGGGGGCGTCTCTTCGGTTCCAGCTGGTTTTCTTCAGGTCGGGGGTCAGGCCGGGTTGGCTGTGCCTCCCCTGAGGTGATGGGAGTTTCGCCCAGCCGGAAGGCCTGGATCGCTGTGTCCATCGCTGAGCTGGCCATCATCCTCATCTTAGCGGCCGGGCTGGGCCACTTGGCAACCCACCATGAGAGGGGAGAGGAGAGCTGGACGGACAGCGGCATGCTGGCTTCCCTGGACAGAGTGAACCAGACCCTCCAGGAAGCCACACAGCACTGGGATGCGTGTCTGAACCGCACGGTAAGGCGGGCTCCCTTTGCACTTTAGAATCTCCTTTCATCCTCAGCCCAAGCTAATATATATGCACCCAGCTTGTCTGTGACAGTTCTGTTTTTCTTTTTCTTGTTAAATTGTTTTGCTTATGTTTGCTGCCTTGGGCTCCTTCGGGCAGAAGGCTGGGATATAAATTCTATTATTATCATCATCATCATCATCATCATCATCTTCACAACAGCCCTGTGAGGTAGGTTAAGCTGAGAGGAAGTGACTGGCCCAAAGTCACCCAGTGAGCTTCATGGCCAAGTGAGGGTTTGAACCCAGTTCTCTCCCAGGTCCTAGTCTGACTCTAACCACTATGCCATACTGCCTTCCTTTAGCTCATGAAGGCTGCAATCTTTTTCAAATTCACCTGGTAGAAAGCAAAGGCGGCCTCATTTTTCCTCTCTTAAATTCCATTCTCCACAGCCATTTGCAATTTTTCTTTTTTTGGACAAACAGAAAGTTCAGCAGTGTTTTGGAGCAAATTTTGCAGGCAATTTTGCCGAATACATTTTACAAAGCTGTTTCCCCCTTCCATAATGCATGACAGTATCCTGTTTTCATTAGTATACACATTTTGATGCCCATTTTACGCTAGTGCATGCATCTTTGCACCCATTACACAGCTGGAGAACGCCACTGCAAAATTCAGGAAAGTGCACATTTCGAAGGACGGCTGTGTTCCGCTTCTCATATTGTTTTGGAAAGCGCAAATTAGGTAGATGCACCTATAAATGAGATCTGTCCCTATTAGTAAGGCTTACTGTATGCAGAGGGACTTATTTCTGAGTAAATGTGGATGGGATTGCTCTGGGTGGCTGTCATCCTGGGTACAGATTCCTGGGAGTAACCCACATGGAACACTCTTTCATATTGACCTACACATATAGAATTGCACATCGGCTGCATCTTAGGCAGACTTTTATGGGAGTAAACCCCGCTGAACAGAGCTGAGATTTATTTAGGCCATTTCTATACTGCTTAATTATATTATTGTTATTATTATTATTAATAAAAGTATTTATATACCTCCCTCTTGCAAAACATCAAAGCAGCGTACAGCCACACAAAAACAATGAAAAGCAATCATTACAATGACAGACTACTCAAAAAAAATTGTAAACAGCTGCATAGACCTGTTGCCACAAAATAGGTCCTCAAGAGATGCCTGGAAGTAAACAGCGAGAGGGTGCCCGCCACATCTCTGCTGGCAGACCGTTCCACAGCACGGGACCAGTGACACTCAGTGCCTGACTTCTGGTGGAGGCTAGCCAGGCCTCTGTAACAAACAACAGCTCTGGATACACACACACACAATCTCTCTCTCTCTCTGAAAACTAAAACAGAAAACTAAACAGAACTAAATGCAAACCAAGACTAAAACAACAACAGATGTAACAAAACTACGCATTGTTATGTATATAAACGTTACATGAATGCAAACGACTAATCAATACAGGCCACTATCAGTTCCTTCTCCCGCTGACCCCTGCCCCTCTCAGCCTCCTGGCCCCCACCCAGGCCCCACAGAAACTCACAGCTCGCCCGTGAAATCTCGCAACCAAGAGAGCTCCTGGAAGCTGCTGGCATCACCCTACTCTTTCACCCTCTAGGCTTGCTTTTACGGGCAGGCATCCAGATGGACAGACCTGCTTCAGGCTGGCCACAGCTGTGCGCCATGCAGCATTGAGTCAGTTGCACTGCATACACCCAGTTCTAGGCTACAGTGGCTCTGGGTGGGGTGAGTTTCTCAGGGGGTCCCAAGAATGGCAAATAGGACACCCCCTCCACTCACAGTTCTTCCGCTGGCCTCTGCATGCCTCTCCTCCTCCTTTGCTGTCCAATTTTATTTATTTATTTATTATATTCATATCCCACCCTTCCTTCCACAGGAGACTGGGGTGGCAAATGGCAGGGCTCGCTTTTACAGCAGGGCTTGCTTTTACAGGGTGGCACCAAGGGCGATGGAGCTTCCTCAGGCTGCCCGCAGCCATGTCCCAGTACTTATGTCTGAATAAGCACGTGCGGGATTGTGGCTGACCCCTTTGTGAGACACTGTCGCATCCAAAACAGTTGGCCTTGTAATAGTTTCCACTGCAGCGGTTTTAAACCTTCACCCAATGTCAAGGGGGGGGAAATCACACTTTGGGGGTGTATTTTCTACCCCAGTGGGATTTCCAGTGTTTGGTAACATTTGTCTCTGTGGGACATTTTATCCACAGGTGGTTTTTTTGCTTCAAGAAGGAAAATGTTAAGTGGCAACTGGCTGAAATTTGGGGATGTTGTATGGGTGACAGTTTGTGACAATGTCCTAGAAAAGCTATTCTGTAGGTCTACTTATGTGTAAATTTCACAATGAAAACTGCACGGGGGGAGTGTTTCCCCCCACAAAATTAGAATGGCACAAGATTTTATTGTCTGTGTTGAGTGCGGTAACGAACCCTAACCAAACCCTCTTTTGTTTTTGTCTCGCCTTGGCCCAGAGAGTGCTAGAAGGAAACACCTTCAGGCTGAGCTCCAAAATGTCTCAGTTAAACACACGTTTGAGTCTGAAAGAATTCGAAATTAAAGGTCTGGAAGGTGAGATGGGCTGTTGCACAAGCTACATGGGATGCTCTGAGAACGAGGTGATTTGAGTCTTGGGGGCGACAAGCAGAGTGCAGAATGGGGGGGTAACCTTAGGCCTGGGGTTCAAATGTGGCCCTCCAGGCCCCTCTGTCTGGCCCTCGGGACTCTCCCAAGGGCCACACCCCTCCCCAGCCCTGCTCTGCAGCCTCCTCGAGTGCTTTCGCCTGGCTGGAACGTGTCCTCGAAGTGCAATAAGGCCTCTTGTTTGTCGGGATGGTTGGGGTATGTTTAAAGTCTTTCATTTATTTTGACACAGCTGGAATGTAGCGTATTGTACAAAGGTAAAGAGCCACATTGGCAGATCTGCCCACTTAGGCCTCTGGCCCCACCCACCAATGGCATGCGGCCCCCGGGAGACTGTCCGGGAGAGAATATGGCCCTGAGACTTAAAAACCTTCCTCACCCCAGTGTAGAGAGAAGACGGCAGCTACCTGTTGGGGATGCTTTGATTTGGATTCCTGCATTGAGCAGGAGGTTGGACCGGATGCCCTTACAGGGCCTTTCCAACTCTATGATTCTGTGATTCATTTACGGGATGGGGACACAGGATATTTAAGGAGGATAGAATATAAGAAGTTGCCTTCCGAGTCTGGCTGTTAGGCCATCTACCTTAGTATGTCTACACTGACTGGCAGCGGCTCTCCAGGGCATTCTGCCATTGAGCTACGGGGGTGTGTGCCATAATGTCTTTTCTCCATTTTCCAGATGAAGTTGTACTGTTGAAAAACTGGACGGAGATGCTTCAGGATGTAAAGTACGTGAGGCTCCCGTCTGGCTTATGGGGAGGGTGTCGTGGGGCATGGGGCGTGGTGAGGAATGAGGTTCCCTCTGATATTCTGGGGTGGTTAGGGCCAAACTCAGATCCAGCCAGGGTCTGCATCTCCCAATGTCTCTCCATTGATATAGAGGGATGGACAAATCTTGTTAATTTTTAACATTGTGTGGTTGGAGCACTGCATCCCAACATTTGGATACTTGCACATTTCATAAGAACATAAGAAGAGCCTGCTGGATCAGGTCAGTGGCCCATCTAGTCCAGCATCCTGTTCTCACAGTGGCCAACCAGGTGCCTGGGGGAAGCCCGCAAGCAGGACCCGAGTGCAAGAATACTCTCCCCTCCTGAGGCTTCCGGCTTTCGAGGCTTTCGAATAATGGCCATGTTTTGCTTCTCCTACCGTTTCAGAAAGTGCAAATTTGACATATTTGGCTTTAAATGCAAACTGAACTGAAATTCTCCCCCAACCCTAGAGCACTCCTTCAGCTTGGCCCCTGTGGGTTTTCCCCATGAACTGATTTAGCCCTCTCTTGCTCTCTTCCCATCGCAGCAAACGGCAGAAGGAAATCATCATCCAGCTTCAGCAGCAGCAAAAGAGGGTGTCTGGGACCAGCTGCAGAGTCCGTCTCCACAGTGGCCTGGCATTGGTGGTGCTGACCACTGGTGTGTTCCTTCTGGTTTGAGAAGCGGCCGGCCCACCTCAGAGGCTCACGCAGCCACCGCTGTTCAGATCAATGGATTAATACTTATTAAAACTTAGCCATTAAGTAAACTCCAGAGAAGGATCTCAGCAAAAGCGTCCAAGGGGTGTTTGAGCAACAGCACAGTACAAGTCCCAACAGTACAAAGTGCCTCTGAGCATAGCAAGAAGGCGGGGCTGTGGTATCACTAACACTGAAACTTAGCTGCACACCCAGGCCCCCTGTAAGCAAAGTCAAAAGGGCTTTTGGGAAAGTAAAAAGCAGGACAGAACAGGAGGGAGGAGATCTGGAGCCTGGCGCCAAGCACTTTGGGCTTGCTATGCCACCCTCTAGCCATGCCTCTGACCTCAACAGATAAGCACAACCCGGGATAAAGTCCCAAACACCATGCGCAGATGAGAAATAACACCTACACTGTTAGAGTTTTTGGTACTGCAGAGGAGTACAGAAATAATTGCTCTGTTAAGGTTGGTAGTTGAAAGAATGAAGAAACTTAGGTTTATTACTACAAAGAGGTTGAGTCATGCATGCTGAAGCAGCCATGCAGCTTCCACTCAGGGAGCCATCACTAACCAACTGAGAAACAGCAACAGGAAGAGAAGGGAGGACGGGGAGGAGCAAAGCCTGCAAAAACAACAAATGGTTTAGAGCAGGAATCAGTAGTTGGTTCTCATAAGTGTTGCAGTTATTTTGCTTTAATATAAGTAAATATTTTTCAGAACTAATCAATATCCCCTGATGAAAGCCTTGATTGGGCTGAAACGCGTTGGGCATATTCTAATATTGTTTATACAATAAATATTATTTTGAAGAACTATTTTTGACTTTCCCGTTTAGTCACATAGCCTAAGAACACCAGAAGAGCCTTTCCGCTGGATCAAGCCAAAGACCCATCAAGTCCAACACCCTCTCTAGCTGCTCGTGGGACATTTGGGGGAGGTTGCTGCTGCTGTTGGTTAAATGGAGCCTTCGTAGTTAGAGGCAGTGTATCACCGAATACCACTTTTGCCACTGTTGGTGTAACAGAATAAGTGGTGCGGGTAGGCTTTTAAAAGAAGACCTTAGACCAGCGGTTCCAAATTCCCCTTTCCCCCTCCCCGACCAATTACTGATGGTCTCAACGAACCACTTAATGATTTTTCTGCCCGTAGTAGCAATCGTAATGTGCCGTGCTGGATACTGTATGATTTTTAGTTGTATTTTAAATCCCTTCTTTTATTTCTTATAGTGCATTTTATAGCATTGCATTCTGCATTCCAGAGAATGCAACGAAGTACTATATCAGAAATAAAAGGAGCAGTAAAAATATAACTCAAGGCCAGCCACCTAACCTAACATTTGCTGGCTGGGTTTTGGAAAGCTAACTCTTTGAAGAAAGGCCTTGACCTAGAAGCGATTGGGTAACCTATATAATCACATCTATATCTCCAGGTTCATCAGTGGGTATAAATATACTCCGAGACTCTTGTTTGGCTGGAGACTAGTTCTCTGTGTGGTCGGTGTGAAGGAATCCGGCTGGTGTTTGCAAGGGGTTACTGTGGCGGGGTGCAGCTCTTAGTTGGTTATTTATTTTGAATGACTAACAATGCCGTTTTGTGGAGAAGGTTGTACTTTTGTCTTTGATTTCTATTCATAATGTTTAAGAGAATATTTTCTTTTTCTGTAATTTATGCTGTCTTGAATGTGTCTTAGTTTTGACATGTAACTAATGTGTTCTTTTACTACTTTGTGATGTTTTTATTGATGCTTTAATCTAGGCTGTAAACCGCTTTGAGATTTCCCCCCAAAAAACATAAAGCAGTATAGAAATACTTATAAACAATTCTAAATAAATAAATAAGTAAATTTGAATATTAATATTCAAACGCAGACATGTCATGGACCACCTGGATGAAGCTCATGGACCATTGGTGGTCCACAGACCATGGTTTGGGAACACCTGCCTTAGACTTAATTGTCTTAGAGTGCCCCCTCTAGTTGTCCAGGGTCTCAGGGGATCTTAGACCCCTTACTTTTTTGAGAGCAGGGTCCCTTTGTCTCCAGCATCCTATAAGACAATCAGCATGAAAGGGGAGTGTGTTAGCCACTGAGAAGAGTCTTCTAACATGCTTCCTTGTCCTCTCCTGCTGATTGGAGCCAATCAGAGTAGAAAGGAGGTGAGTCAGCTACTGAGAAGACTCTTCTTAGCAGCTAAGACTCCCATTTCATGCTTATTTATTTTTATTTATTTATTTATTTTCATTTCTAGACCGCCCATAGCTAATAGCTCTCTGGGCGGTGTACAAAACGAGATTAAAATACAATATAGAATAAAATCAGTAACAGAAAGGAACACATTAAACTAAAACATTAAACATAAAACATTGAACATTAAAATGCCTGGGAGTACAGCCAGGTCTTAACCTGGCACCTAAAAGAAAGAACCGTAGGCGCCAGGCGTATTTACTCCGGTAAGCTGTTCCATAATTCGGGGGCCACCACAGAAAAGGCCCTAGTTCTAGTAACAGTCCTCCGGGCATCCTGGTGAGTTGGTACCCGGAGGAGGGCCTTAGATACTGAACGAAGTGAGCGGGTAGGTTCATAGCGGGAGAGGCGTTCCACAAGGTATTGCGGTCCCACACCGTGTAAGGCTTTATAGGTCAACACCAACACCTTGAATCTAGCTCGGAAACAAATGGGTAGCCTAGGCATATACGTGTCATCGTGGGTGAAGGAATTAACAAGGATCTCATTCTCAACCCAGCAGCAAAAAAGGGGTATGTGTCTGTGAGTAACATGAAGAGGCCCTGCACTTCTGAATTTGCCACTACACTACACTACACTACACAGCCATGTGCATTCCTTTAGTTGTGCAGCGCACAATTAATATTTCTCTTTTCTTCTGTCCCCTCCTTCTGCAGTTCCTTGCTTTACAACTGTTTCTACAATCTATTTGGGGCTTTTTAGTTGAGAGAAAAAGTTGAGCCGGAGGCGACATGACAGAAGGGTATAAAATGATGCAAAGCATGGAGAGAGCGGATAGAGAACAAGTTTTTCTCCCTCTCGCATGATGCTAGAACTTGTGGACATCCGAGGAAGCCGAATGCCGGAAGATTCAGGACAGACAAAAGAAAGGACTTGTTTGCGCAGCGCAAAGTTAAACTATGGAACTCCCACAAGAGGCAGTGATGGCCACCAGTTTGGATGGCTTTAAAGAGGGTTAGACGCATTCATGGAGGAGAAGATTATCAGTGGCTACTAAATAAAACAAAACAAAACAGCAATTCCCTTAAAACAAAGAGGAATTTGCTTCCAAGTAAACAGGCATAGGATCGTGCCTGTCTGTGCACCTGTGGTCTGATCCAGCCTGGCTACTGTTCGGTGCAGGGTTTGGCATTTCCAAATACGGACCGGTGCATGGGTTGGGACATCTGTTTGCCATCACGCTTGCCAAAATTACTAGGTGCCGTGTGGAGGCTTAAAAAGGAGCAAGTGGCTGCCCTTCCAGGCTTACAATCTAAAATTGGCTTTAAAAAAGAGACAAGAAAGGAACTGTAGAGGGCATCTTATTTGACTTTGAGATGGTGGACTTGATGGAAAGGGAGTCAGGACGAGGCATGGGTGAATCCGTCAGTTCCAGTGTCCCTCAGTTGCTCAAGTTTCCAATAATCGGATCCTCACATTTCAGCATTCAGTCTGCAATGTTTTTTAACTCCTCATGAAAATTCTTTCAGCAATTTCTTCTAATATACACGTTAGCATGCAGTTTTAAATCATCTGCACATTTTTTTTGGCAAAACAATTCCCCCAATATAATGCTTTTTTGTAAGTTACCTTTACTAATATATGCATTTTTATGCATACTTTAGCCTTGGTATGTGCATTTTTGCATGCATGACAGGGCAGGAGAATTGCTTTGCAAAATCTGGAGAAGTGTAAATTTCAAAGGGGAGCTGCGTTTTGGTTTGCGGATCGTTTCAGAAAGCGCGTGTTAGGTAGGTTCCCCTTTAAATGTGCACTGAATCAAATCACACACACCCCAGTCCCTACATCAGGATTTAACTACTTGTCGTCATTTGTTTTGTTCTCTGTGCATGGTCAGAGGCAGTATTGCCTTTGAAGACCAGTTGCTGGAAACCGTGAGAGGGGAGAGTGCTCTGTTGCTTTTGGGTCCTGCTTTCGGGCTTCTTCCCATTGGGGGCACCTGGTTGGCCATTGTGAGAGGAAGAGGCTGGACTAGATGGGCCCCTTTTGGCCTGATCCAACTCTCCTGAGGTTCTTATCCTCCAGGACTGAATCGAGTCTCTCTCCCGTTCCTAGTTAGGACTAATGCTCCCCCACCCACTCTTGGAGAAACACACTGTAAATAATCCTGGCATGGTTTTCTTAACTGTGGCTTGCGGTGAGCCACAAATTAAGGGTTTGCATGAGCCTAGAGGAACCCACACAGAGCAAGTCTGGCGAGCGGAGGGCAGCGAGGGCTGCACAGTCTCGGCAAGTCAGCAGCAGAAGGGGGTGCCGTCCAGAGAAGCCAATGGATCCCTCAGCCACCAAAGCCACACTGAAAGCGCTGGGCTTGTGCGCCGTGCTGCTGGTGGTGGTGGCGGCCATCACCGTCTCCGTGGCTGTGATGGTGTGGCGCTCCGAAGCGGCCCGACAGCTGAAAGCCTGCCGGGAACGGGTGTCGAACGAGACGGCGGCCTTGACAGACCGGGTGGCCGAGCTGGAAAAGGAAAGAGCTGGGCACGGGAAGCAACTGGACAAACTGGCCCAGAGGGAGAAAGACCTGCAGAAGCAGCTGAGCCAAGCCAAAGGTGGCCAGAAGAGGCTCAATGCCACCTTGATGGGCTGCTTGGAGAACGTGGTATTTTTTGAAGGGGGGGAGGGAAGGTAGGGGGAACGGAGGGACATAGGGAGTTGCCTTACACTGAGTTAGACTACTGGTCCATCTAGCTCAGTATTGCCTACACTGCCTGGCAGCAGCACTCCAGGATTTCAGGCAGGGAGTCTGTCTCTCTCAGCCCTATCTGGAGATGCCATGGGGGACTGAACTGGGGCCTTCTACATGCAAGGCAGGTGCTCTGCCGCTGAGCTATGCCCCTTCACCCAGTATTGCGTCTGATCATTGGTCCAGTTTGCTCAGTATTGCATGCGCTGACTGGCAGTGTCTCTCCAGGCTTTCAGGCAGGGAGTCTCTCCCAGCCCCTACCTGGAGATGCCGGAGACTGAACCTGGATGCAAGGCAGATGCTCTCACCACTGAGCATCGCTCCCTCCCCAATAACCCTGCTTATCTTCACAGTGGGCTGACTCCGTGAGAGCCCTGCTCTGTCACACCACAGGGGGCCCTTCTAGTCTAGCCTCTTCCTCCCATTCCCAAAGTGACTGATGGGACGCTTCCCAAAAGCCCAGAAGCAGAGTGCTGAAGGCAACCTCCCTCTCCTGCTGTTTGCCACCAGCATGTTGCCAGTCCCTGGTGCTCAGTAATCAGAGAAAGACTGCGCCTGTACATGGGAGATTCCATTTAGCTACCATAGTTAACAGCCACTCGTCCTTCATAAATATGTCTAATCCCCTTATAAATCCCTCTAATTCAGAGACCATCCCCACCGCTGGTGGAAGAGAGGTCCATCAATTCATGAAAACATTGCGTGAGGAAAGGAATGGATGAATCAGCCAACTACATTCTGTCTTCGCTTCCCAGTCTTAAGTTCAGCAGTTTGCCTCACGTCCACATCAGTTTGAGACTTTTTAAAAAATTAAGTCTGCATGAAAATTTGGCATGCATTTGCACAGTGCACAAGCAATTTTTCCATTGTGTGTGAGTTGCTCACCAAGACGTGCATTTGGGGGTTTGCTCAAGCCTTGGTTTGGAATGTGTGCATGAGAGCAACCTGAACAAATCTCCCCCAAATAAATTCAATTTGTTAGTCCTACATTTACTGGCTACCCATTTCGAAAAGGAACTCATCTAGCAATATGGGAAGCCACAGAAGATGTTCAGGACACATCAAAGTTCAGCTATTAAGCCAGGGCGGGTGACAGGGAATTTTGGGGTCCACGGGACTGGGGGTCCTAAAGAAATTTAGGATGCAGACTTGTAGCAAAAAGATATCTGGACAGGGAGGATCTCACCTCAGTTGTCCATGCTCTGGTAACTTCTCGATTGGATTACTGCAATGCGCTCTACGTAGGGCTGCCTTTAAAGACGGTTCGGAAGCTGCAGCTAGCGCAGAATGCGGCGGCCAGACTGATAACGAGGACCAGGCGGTCTGAACATACCTGTTCTGGCCCGCCTGCACTGGCTACCAATATGTTTCCAGGCCAGATTTAAAGTGCTGGTTTTAACCTATAAAGCCTTATACGGCGCAGGACCACAATACCTGCTGGAACGCCTCTCTCGATACGAACCTGCCAGTACACTACATTCCACATCGAAGGCCCTCCTCCGAGTTCCGACTCATAGGGAAGCTCGGAGGATGATAACAAGAACTAGGGCCTTCTCAGTGGTGGCCCCCGAACTGTGAAATAGTCTTCCCAATGAGGTGCGCTTGGCACCGACGTTGCTATCTTTTCGGCGCCAAGTTAAAACCTTCCTCTTTTCTCAGGCATTTTAGTCTATTTTAATATTTTAAATATGTTTAACTGATTTTAGATTTGTGGATGCCTACATACATGTTCCTTGCACTGAATTATTGGATTTTATTGTGTATATTTATATTCCTCTGTTGTACACCGCCCAGAGAGCTATGCTAGTCGGGCGGTACAGAAATTCAACAAATAAATAAATAGGCCTTTATTTAGTAAGAAACATACTGAAAGTCAGTTTCTCATGATATTCGATGGAGCTCTGCCACATGGCACTGCTGCCTAGATTTTTATACCCTCCAGTACAAAGAAATTAGCATCTTCCAATCTAAAAGTTACTCATAAGTATTACATAGACATTATGCTGCCTACATTAAGATCTAGCCAACCAGATAATATTCAGAAAATAGAAAACCAACCCATCACTTCTATGACCTCATACATTCCAAAGCTGACCTTGCCTGACCCTTTGGAGACACAGATACTGCTGTACCAGAGTCTTACTCTCTTTATCTTATCTCCTGGTCCTAGCTGTACCAGCATACCATACACTCTAAGAAGGGCCCCCAAAGAAACAGCATCAAGCAGAGGAAGAGAGAATTTTAGCTTTGGTTTACTTATTATCCCTAAAGAATATAGTTTATTTATTTATTATAAGGGATTTATTATCAAGGGGAAGCCAGTGGACCCTTCAGAGGACGCTGGGCTATGACTCGAATTGCCCCTGATGCCTTGGCCATGCTGGGGCTATGGGGCGCTGGAGTGCAGTGACCGCTGGAGGGCACCAGGCCCCAAATCCTTGGCCTGCAGAGTCCTGGAACAGCAGCGCTGGACATCCTTTTGTCAGAAGCCCTATTTTAAGATGTTCTGGTGAGACAACAAAACCTTCAAAAAAGTCAACGCCACAGCTGATTCCTAGACTGGCACACGCCCGCCCCAGGCTTCTTTCTCAGGCACACGTATAATTTTTGTACGCCTCCAGGTGCTCACTAAGAGCTGGAATGCCACACACATATATTTTTAAAATGTTGCTGCCCCAGCTGGAAGAAAGCAAGGCTCCAGAGACCTTGGGAGGATCTTGCAGGCCTCTCAGAGAAATGTAAACAGACACAACGGCAGCGCTTTCCGGAGAAAAACAAAGGACAGGCCACTAGAGGGTCCCGCTCCGGAAAATCAATCACGCACCCCCTTCATTGTTCTCTCAAAGCAACTTCCTTTGGAGGTGGGGGGGAGGGAAGGGGGCAGTTGGAGAGGCTTTGCGGCCACCTGAGCTGAAGCGGAGTCCATTTCCTTTGCCACTGATTGTCCCCATTTGCTAAGGATTTGGAAGCGGTGCAGCTTCCGGACTGCGTCAGTTTTATTTTTGAGCTGCTGCGCCTTACTGATGTGCATGTGCTCTCCTGCGCGTTGGGGAGCTCCCCGTGGTGGAGTGGTCAGCTTTAAAGTGCAGGAGCTCGTCGTTACGGTCCCCATCGCCACGCCTCCCCTGGAGACTCCACAGATATGGCCAGTGGTGCCCATTTGGGGCCCCAAAGTAGGCGAGGCCAGAGCCAAGGAGAGGCGGAGCCAGCTCATTCTAGTTTTGCCCCCCTCCCTGGCTGAGTTCTGCAAGAGGCGACACTGAAACTGAGGAGGAGGAATGGGAAGCCGTGGCAAACTGCACAAGTGCCGTACTCTGCACAGCATTGAGAATTTTATTCTTATCTTCTTTGGAAGAAAGAAGGATCTCTAAAGCGTCCGTTCTGGAGGCCAGGCAATTCCGAACTCCAAAATCCGGGCATCAGTTCAGATGAGGTGGATTTGGGGGACGTTCCAGATTGGAAGGAACAGGCCCACCTGTCACGATCTCAATTTCCCAAGCCTCATACTGTTGAGACCAGCTTTCCTCAACCTGGTGCCCTCTACCAGTCCCTCAGCCAGCATAGCCAACAGTCAAGGATGACAGTCCAGCAACATTGGGAGGGTCACCAGGCTGTGGGAGGCTCATCCACACCCACAATAGGACTTACTCGTGTCTTTAAAGAAAGGGGTGTGGCAAGGTGGGAGGGATCTATGCGGGTGTGGTTAAAAAGAAGGGGCGGAGCTACAAGGAAGTGTCCCAAGTGCATCTCTTAGAGATCTGCCCCTCTCCCGCTGTTTATACCATTAATGCCCCCCATTCTTGCAGACCCTTTTGGATGCCAACCTGTCAGCCCTCCGCAATGAAATGTCCACCCTTCAGGCCGAAGGGATGGAGATGGACAGTCGGAACAGCGCCTTGCTAGGTAAGCCACACCACCAGAGCAGTTTGCAGAACTTCCAATGTGGGCACAGTATGTAAGAAGTGCTACAATTGCGTACTGGGGTGGGGGAAGGATTCAGATGGTGTTTTGGGGCAGAGTGCTATTTGTCGCCCACTCTCTCGGCTTGTACCTGCAGTGGAAAGGGCCCAGTGGCAGCAGAAGGTGGCAGGCCTGGAAGAGAGACTAGAGTCGGCTGCGGGAGGGCGGGCCGCTGCGGAGGCGGAGAGGGAACACTGCGATGCCCGGGAGAAGGCGCTCCAGGAAAGCGTGTGAGTCGAGTCGCTTTCATCTCAGTGCGGGGTTGGGGAAAACTTTTCCAGCCCGAGGGCCGCATTCCCTTCTGGGCAGCCTTCTGGGGGCCGAATGCCTGTGGTGGGCGGAGCAACCAATGTCAATTTTACCTTACTACAGTAGACTAGTGTCTATACACCCTCTGTGTCGAAAGAATGATAGGAACGGAGGAAGGCGACTTATATCAGGTGAGCCTAATTGGTCCATCTAGCTCAGTATTGTCTACACTGACTGGCAGCAGCTCTCCAGCATTTTCTCCCAGTCTACCTGGAGATGCCATTGGGGACTGAGGCTGGGAACCTTCTGCCTGCAAGGCAGATGCTCTACCCACTGAGCTACAGATCTTCCCCAATCATAGGTTGTAGGTGATGGGAAAAGCCAAACTGCCTGTGATCCGGGAAAGTTGCTGCCAGTCAGAGTAGACAGTGATGGCCTAAATGGAGCAGGGCTCTGGCTCGATATAAAGTAGCTTTCTGCGTTCCTCATTAACCTAGCCTTTTATTTAGAACCATGAGGACTGCAGCCTTACTTTATTTTTAGGAGAAGGACCACAGCTCAATGGTAGAACCTCTGATTTGTACACAGAAGGTCCTAGATTCAGTCCCTGGCATGTCCAGGTAGGGCTGGGAGAGACTCCCACTTGAAACCTTGGAATGCCAACCCCAGCCAGGGTAGAGCAGGGCTAGGGATGGGCTAACCTATCCTCCTCAGCTTCCCTCCATTTCTCACATTTCCCAAACAGTAATTTATTTATTTGTTTGTTCTTAAAGCCCGGGTGAAAATTCACCTGCGTATCAGTGCAAACGTCTCATATATGCACATTTTTGCAAAGCCGTTCTCTCAACGTAATGCATTTTTGCATGGGATTTTTCACAAGTGCATGCATTTATACGCACACCTTACAGGGCTGGAGGACTGCATTGCAAAGTCTGGAGAAGCGCGGATTTCGAAGGATGGCTGAGTTTCAGTTCGCACATTGCTTCAGAAAGCATGGATTAGATTCCTCTGAAAGTGAACTGAGTAGAACTTCCTCCCCCGTCCCCTAGCCAGCAGCAAAGGCTGGTGGCCCTTGGGACTGGCAGGGCGGAATGCCGGGAGACCAGCTGTAGGTGGAGCCAGAGCCAATGACAGGCAGAGCTGCCCCCTGATTGGTTGCGAGATGGAAGGCCAGTGGGGGCTGGCTGAGGGCAAGGCCTTGTTTGCCCTACTGGGCCATCTCCACCGCTAACCAGGGACAGGCTGACAGTTGATTGGCAGGGTGGGGTACAACCATGAGAGAGGTGAATTTTCCCCTTTCTGACTGTGTCTTTTCCGCCTCTCCCCAGGCAGAGCTACCTGTCTGAGATCGCCTCCCTCCAGCGCCGCCTCCACGGCCGCTTCTCCTCCACCCGCCGCAGGTGCCTGCCGTTCGGGTACTTATTGTGGGGGCTGGCAAGCTTTTGCGTTCTGTACCCGCTCGTAAGTTTTTGGAGCAGAGAGGGTTCCTCTGGGGTGATCCCTCATGCAAGGGTAGCAATCACTTGGCCACAAAAGAGAGACATGGACTCATAGAATAGTAAAGTTGGAAGGGCCCTGTAAGGTCATTGAGTCCAACCCCCTGCTGAATGCAGGAATCCAAATTAAAGCATTCCTGGCAGGTGGCTGTCCAGCTGTCTCTTGAAGCCTTCAGTGTTGGAGAGCCCACCACCTCCCTAGGTCATTGTTTCCATTGTCATACTGCTCTAACAGTTAGGGAGTTTTTCCTGATATTAATCCGAAATCTGGCTCTCTGTGTTTAAATTTCAGAAAGGGCAGTTACGAGAAAGAAAGTGCTTATCTCATTTCCTGAAAAAGCCCCTTGCCCTTAATGCAAATTGTACGCAGGAGAACTGCTTAGTAAACAGATGGGGAATCTCAAGCTCCTGGCTGTCAAAGGCTTCCCATCTGGCCCCCGCAGCCGGAGGGAGAAAGCAGCAGATCGCAAGTGTTAAGGCCCCAATACGGATCGGGACCTTGACTTGGGAGGGAAAGGGACTTTAACCCTTTGCCTCCCACTGTAGTCCAAATCCAGATTGGGTCCCAGCCTTCCATTTTGCATTGCAAAAAAATAAAAATAAAATCTCCTTCGCGGTTTTGTTTTTAACTCACTTCCGTTGATTTCTGTCTTTCAGGAAGGGCTGACTTCTCTCTTCTAGAACGTACCAGCACCTTTGAGGTGATGGGAACGGATGGGAGATTGTGTAATCCCATTCCCCCCCTCAAAGCCTAAATGTTCCAATCATGGATCTACACCATATTCGGCCGCAACCTTTGGGAAATGATGCTTTTTTGGTGGGAGGGGGGCACAGGGGTGATGAACCAGCTCAGAGTCCTCCAGAAGATCAAAGCTGGATTACTCGGATCTCTGGGGTTGCAATTTCGTGCTCAATTAAAAGGCTGCTTTCCTACCATCCCCAGCTGGCTGTTTCCCTTCCTCTCTCTCCAGCTTTCATTCTCACCCATGGAAGCAAGGAACAAACACCACAGTCTAAAGGGGGAATGGAGAAAGCTCACGTCCAGGGGCCAAATGTGGCCCTCAGGACTCGCTCCGCACACCAGCAGCCCTGCATTGCCCTCATATTTTTCTCTGCAGTTTCTGCAAGCAGCTTCTCCTGTGCTGTGCATGAGTTGACCGCCAGAGAGGGCCGCAAGATTACTGTATGCTCAGAGCCATCTGCAGGGACAGACAAGTTTGAGCGTCTCTGCATTCTTCATTTTCCTGATCTTTAACTGCAGTTTGTCCCATTTCTACACCAGTTCGTGAATCTTTTGCAAAGTCCCCACAACCAAGTGCATTTCTTGAAACATTGGCACTCTTGGATGCCATCTTACCTAATGTTTTTGCAAGCTACTTCCCCAAATATAATGCATTTTTTAAACATTTTTTCACAAAGATATACTTTGCTATGCTCCATTCCCCCTAATATAGGAAGGGTTTTTTTGGTACACATTGTGATCTGTATTGCAGAATTTAGGAAAGTGCAAATTTCAGAGGATAGCTGTGACACAGCCGATGTATTAGCTCAGGAAGTGAACAGTAGGTCACTGGGAGAAGCTATAATTGGCAGATTCACCCACTGCTACTTACGATATGTCTTTTTGGATGGAAGCTTGGATGTAGACCACTTGAAAATGGCTGGGGGTCTTGGGGGACCACTTAAAAGAGTGCAAGGTGCTGCAGGATTTTTAATTGTATTTTCATTGCTTCTTTTCTCTCTCATCTTGTATTTTATTGCATTTCCATTTGCATCCTGGGGAATTCAAACTGTCATGCGATAGAATCCAAGGTGAGAAAGAAAAGAAGCAATTAGAATACAATTTGCAACCAGCACAAATCTATAATATGGACATGCCGTGGACCACCTGCATGAAGCCTGGGGGGCCCTGGTGCACCACGGACCACATTTTGGGAAGCCCTGATTTAGTGAGGATGTTTTTAAAGGATGACATCACGTTCATGGATTTGCATCTTTCCCTTTTGCTGTGAGCCGCCCTGTGGATTTTCCAGAGGACAGTGTACAAATAATCGAAATAAAGATAGAAATCTACACTCATCACCTGGAGACAAATAACTGGCTGTATTGGGTTAATCTCCTGAAGTTCTTCTATGCTTTCAAGTGTTCTTGGCTTGTTTCCCAAGAGTCCTCCCAAAACACGTCAAACACACGACAAAACAAGCAAGCAAACCTTTCCTGGTATTAATCACCATCCCCTAGCACGGCTCCCCTGTAACAACTTTAATTTCCTCCACCTTGCTCTTCATAACTCTGTGGAGTGCCAAACTAGCTTTAGACAAGGCATAACCCTATTTACTTAGAACATTTTGTACCCGCTCTTTTCAGTCACTAAAAGGCTCCCCATGCAGCGTACGTGTCGTCAATTAAAACAAAATAATCTAAAAGACACGGCACAAAAGGAAAAAGGGATAAGGTGGGAAGATGGGGGAAAAGCAACCTAGGGGGCCAATTCTTAAGTAAATAAGTATTATAGGAAGCATCAGGCAATTTCCCCTTCATAGAGGAGGATCCTGGGTGTGTGGAGGTGGAGTGTCCCAAAACACTATAGGAACTGTCTGAGTTTTCCCTCCCAGGCTGTAAGGGAGGTGGCTGACTTTTGCTATTTCTAGCTTTGAAAAGGAAGCTGCAGTAGCCGAAAATGAAATCCGATTGTTCAACAGTAACTCAGAGCTGACCAGACTTCTACTCCTTAGACTTTGGGGGAGGAATGGCAATTAAAGCTATTGAAGGTCTGAAACACATTCCCTGCAAGGAACAGGGTGGCCATTTATGCATTGCTAAGGGTAGAAAGATCCCTCTGTTTCTTGTTTTCCAATCTTAAATTCAGTTCTCCACATTTCTGTAGCAATTTGCTATCCATATGGAAATTCTTCAGCATTTTGGTGTGAATTTCTGCTAATAAACTCATTTTTTGGTATGCAGTTTTGACTAAGGTACATGTTTTTGCAAGCAATTGCTCCTAGTAGGATGCATTTTTGTATCCTATGTTCACTAATATGGTCTTTCCCATGCACGCTTTTCCCTAATCCGTGCATTTTTGTATGGTTGTATGGAGAACTTCATCACAAATTTGGACAAGTGCAAGGGTGGAGGGATGGCTGTTTTTTGGTTCTCATATGGTTTTTTGTTAAATCCAAACTGAATCAGATTTCTCCCTTAATCCCTTGGGAAGAGTTTTTATTTTAGGTTGGGGGGAATCTTGTTTTATTACTGTCTGAAAAGTCATTTTTTTAGAGTCCTAACCATTGACATTTCTTTGGGAGAAAATGAATACAGTTCTATTATTTATTGAGTCAACTAATTTTATAAGACTGTTCTTACTACAGCAGGAATAGAAACAATTAGGATTGCTCCTGTGGCAGAGGAAGTAGCATCCTATGTCAAAACTCACAACCAAATTAGCATTATGGATCTCCTCTCCTAAATCAATAGAATTGACCCAAAATGCTGACATGAAGTCGGAACTTCATTAAAGAAAAGAAGCATCTAGCCTCCTTTATGCCAACCTCTCACAAACGACAGTAGAACTCGAAAGACTATCATCTCATTCATTCGTCAGTTGCCCTCAAACTCCAGCAGCTGATGTCATCACTCCTGCTCTGCTGAAAGCCCCAGAACTGGGTTCATCTCTCCAAGACGCTGCTGAGCGTAAGGAGGGTTGCTTCTGTCAGAGGGCCTCTTTGGCTTATGAGATTTTGAAATGGCCATGGGATGGTAGACCTTTGGGCCTGCTCCAGACAGGCTCTTTGGATGTCCTTAACCACTACACCGCACAGCCTCCTTTGTCCAGGTAGCTACAGTTTGGGAAGGGAGCGGGGGAATGGGCTGCTGGATGTGAAGCATGGGGTTATATTCAACTAAATTTTACTCAGAGTAGGCCAGTGCTGGCTGATGCCCATTGGGACTGGTGGGGTAGCAGGAGGGGAGGGAGTCCAAACAGCAGGCGGGGCCAGAGCCAATGGGAGGCGGAGCCAGCTTGTCCCCTCCCTCCTGCCTGCTGAGTTCTACAAGGAGCAACCCTGAGATGCTGATAGGCGATACTACCTCCTGGACTGGATGTCACTAGAAAGTCAGGCGGGTGGGGGCAGACTGAGGTTGGCAGGGCAGTGCCCCAAACTGGCATGGGCCAAATGAAATTAACTGATCTAAGTCAGCCATGCAGATTCATTTCAGTGGGTCTTGGAGTACGACTGAAGTTGGAGCAGGGATGGAAAGTTCTTTCCATTGCAGTTTTTTCCTGTCCCAAATTCAGCTCTCCATTTTTCTGCTGCAAAAATCCTCATGAGAATGCTTCAGTGTTTCCGCGCAAATTTCTCCTACTAATCACACCCTTGTTTGCAGTTTTGACTGAGGTACTCATTTGTGCAAGCAATTCCTCCTATTACAAATTTCTGTATTTCCTTTCACTATTTATATTTGCATCTATGCGCACTTTCCCCTAATCTATGCATTTTCATAACCATTGTTTGGTCGGCAAAGTGCATTGCAAAATTCAGTTAAGTGCACATTTTGAAGGTCGCCTCCATTTCGGTCCTCACGTTGCTTCGGAAAGTGCGACTTCGATAGATTCAGCTGCAAATGTGAACTGAACAGAATTTCTCCCCGAGCCCTACATTGGAGGCAAGCTGCGGGGTCAATGCCCTGCTTAGCTTCCGTGCTGAGAAGTGAATGGTGCACACAAACACCCACCAAGGCCCCGCTTCTGTGCTAAGAAGGCTTCGGCCTCATCTTGCTTGGCTGACGTCACTCAGAGGGCCCTCAGGGACCTGGCTGGTGAAGGACAGGCCGGCTCAGCCTTCCTTTGACGAGGGTGTTACTGTTGGCCAGGGAAAAGCAAACAAGGAGAGGGGAACAAGGCCTTCCCCAATTCCCCTGATAACGGCAACGAGCCTCTCTCTAGCTGTGTTGTTATAACCCACAACCAGGAGCTCTTCCGGCAAGGAAGGATGGAGACAGGCAGGAGGAAGTATTAATCAGAGGCAACATAAACATTTCGGAGGGCAGGGTCCCCGCCCAGCAGAACCAAAGGCGAACCCGTGAGGCTGACCAAGGCAGTTTTGGAGACGATGGAGAACGGCCCGTACGCCATGGCCAAGCTGGCCCTGGAGGCGAAGGAAAACCCAAACAAGCGGGACTGCGGCTTCTACGTGAAGTACTTCTTCCTCTTCCTCTCGCTCATCCAGTTCCTGATCATTCTGGGCCTGGTGCTCTTCATGGTCTACGGCAACAACCAGGAGAGCACCGAGAGGCACCTGCAGGGGCTGACAGGCCGGCTGTCGGAGTGCAACGCCAAGGCCAAAGCCCTCGGCGAGCAGATCAGCAGCCTGCAGCGCAGCCTCAACGCCAGCCGGCTGGAGACCCGGCAGAACCGGGACCTGGCCGCCCGCCACAACAACAGCCTGAAGAACTGCAACAATGAGAAGGCAAGTTTCAGAGGGGTGGGGGTCAGCGCTCCAAAGGGCTTGTGGGATGAGGAGACAGGGCAGATGCCCCGTGCCTCTGCTCCTTGGAAGGAGAGCAGCCCCCTCAGCGGAAGAGCATAGCTCAGTGGTGGAGCATCTGAGTTGCCCGGTTTCAGCAAGGCAATTCCCCTAGTGCAATACATTTTTGTACGTTATTTTTCACTAATGTGCATTTTTATGCCCACCTTTACCTTGGTATACGCAGTTCTGTACATGTTCCGTGCCTGGAGCACCACACGGCAACATTCAGAGAAGGATGGCTGGGTTCCAGTGCATGTGCAAATTAAGGAGATTCACCTTTCAATATGAACTAAATCAAATTTCTCCACCACACCTCTTCAGGGCAGATTCTCAGAAAAGGCACCCACCCCTTCCTTCCTTGGCTTCTTTTTCTAGGCCAGCTGGAAACATTTGGGGTCTCACGACTGAGCAGCAAATGGTGTCCCCTTCCAAAGTCAAGGGACACAGCATACAAATCTGGTCACAATATTTTTTTCACCAGAGGCAGAGAACCCCACAAGCAGCTCCATATCCCTCCATAAAAATCCAGGAATATACAAACCCACTAAAAATTAATTATGGGGAAAGGCCATAGATCAGTGAGTAGAGCCCCTGCCTTGCATGCAGAAGGTGCCAGGTTCAGTCTCCAACGCCATCTCCAGGTAGGGCTGAGAATGTCCCCTGCCTGAAACCCTCGAGAGCCGCTGCCAGTCAGTGTGTGCAGTACTGAGCTAGATGGACCACTGGTCTGACTCTGTCCAAGATGGCTTCTTATGTTCCTAACTATTGGCTGCCTTTCTATGACACCTCAAATCTGCCTGTCTTCTCCCTGCTGAACGGCAGGGTCGCCATCACACAGGTGAGGCTACGCCTCTTCTGACACAAAGCATCCAAGAATGAATCTAGTGGGTTGTATCCAGTCTTAGAGTAGACCTCTTTGACTAGCCTACGCCTATTAATTGTGATGGGTCTGCTGTGAGCAAAACAGAGGTAACCCCATGTGCTTTTTGCTTTTCAGCTATAGATTTCTTTATATATATTACGCTGATTTAATATATTAATCTCTTAAAACTCATACAGTTGGAACTAGGCATGGGCACGGCGTTCAATCCAGTTCGTATTTCAAGCTGAATCTACCAAATTCGCACTTCCCAAAACAATGAGAACCGAAACTCAGCCATCCTTTGAAATTTGCACTCGTTTGAATTTTGCAACGCCGCTCGCCAACCAGACGTTTACCAAAATGCATACATCAGGGGGAAAGTGTGCATGAAAATGAATATATATGAGTGAAGGTAACATGCAAACAAGCATTTACGCGACAAGACGTTGCTGGCAAAAATGTGTACATGGGTCAACACTGCCCACAAAAAATGTGTTCAGTAGGAGAAATTTGCACAACAATGCTGGCGAATTTTCATGAGGCTTTTTCATTCACAAAATTCACAAATTCACATGTGGAAAGATGGTGAACTGAATTTAAGATTTTAAAAGTGAGACACTGAGAGAAGCAGAATAATTCAGTCCTAATCATCTCTCAATCTCCCTCCAGACAAAGGTGCAGGAACTCCGCAGACAAGACACAATGGTCCAGCAGGTGGCCCGTGAGTGCACTTTCAACTTGCATTTTTTGAATATTACATATGCAGGTAAGGACTGACAGCCCCCCCCCTCCTGCCTGCCCTTTGTCCCAAGCTGCAATCCTAGCCCAGGGCGAGGCTTATGCTTCCCTAAAATGTCATTGATTTTTTTGGGGGGGAGGGTTGCTAGCTAGGCACAGGGGAGAAATCTGATCCAGTTCACCTTTAAAGGTGCACCTACCAAGTTTGCATTTTCCAAAACGATACCAAGCGTTCAATTCGCTCCCCTCTGAATTTTGCAACACGGCTCCCCAGCCAAAGAATGTGTCCAAAAATGCATATATTAGGGTAAAATGTGTGCTAACACAATGCACATATTAGTGGAAATAACATGCAAAACAACATACTGAAAATGCATTATGTTTGGGGAAAATGGGCAAACTGTATTCAGCAAAAGGGCATACAGAAAAGGGTGGATCAGGAGAAATTGGCATGAAAACTTGCATGAATTTTCATGAGGACTTTATTTTGAAATAAATGCATTGCACACTGCTGTGGAAATGGGGACGTGGCAGAATGAGAAACCAGAATTGATGGATTTGCCCATCTCTAGCTGAAAGACCCCTGGCACAAACTGGTATATACTAGCTGAAACTCACAGACATGACTAAAGCTCTTTCATTTCAGTGGCTCTGCTCTGAGTAGGACTTCATTGCATCTATCTTGAGATGCATATCTAGGCCTCTGGGCAAATAAAGCTGGCAGGCTGCTGGTGGGTCACACCATAGCAACCCTCCCCTCTTGCAATTCCCAGCGCCTGGCATCCAAAGGCACACTTTCCTCTGGCAGTGGAAGCCATTGTGGCTGGCTAGTAGCGATTGTTAGCCACCTCCTCCTCCTGTGGAACCAGATTCCATATTCTGCACTGTGTGAAGAAACACTTACGTTTGCCAGTCCTGAATTTTCCAGCATTCAGCTTCATCAGAAGGGGAGCAACAGCCTCCTTTTCCCCAATTTTCTCCTCGCTGTCGCTAGGAAATCATTCCACTCCCATTTTTTATCTTTCCAGGATGCCTAAAAGCACACAGGCACACCACAAAAACACCACCAGCTTCCTTTCTACTGGCCATAAAGAAAGGAAATGGTTTTCGGGGTCAGTGTGCAAGGCACACCCATCTCAGCCAACACTGCCAGCTTTTCAGTCATCCCCCTGTAGCTGTGCGTCCGTAAGAGGCGCGATCTGCAGCCCTGATCCCATTGATCTCTATGCTGCAGCCAAAGGCATAGGAGCACCAGCTGTGTTCAGTAAGTTGGCCACCCTATATACATCAGCCAGAGAGAGGTTTTGGTAGTTTTCAGTAGTCCGTTGTACAGAAGTGTCCTTATTTACACTTGTGTCAATGGGCAAAGAGCATCAGCCTGGCCTTCAGCAAAGGATGGATGAGAAGTTCACTTGCTTCATTGTTTTCTAAGCGAGCTGGCCTCATTAGCACCTCTTCACTACACCCCTGGCTCGTGGACCAAATTTGGTCCGGCCAATTTGCCTAGCAAGGCTGTTTCCCCCAAACCAGCGCACACCTGCCCAGCCCTTGATGTCGTATCAGCATAGATCGGCTGCAAGACTGAGCTCCCCATGGGGGACTCAACTGGGCAACCGATCCCGGTAGAAACCAGCATTGCCAGCCCTATTCCTGGCACTTTGCCAACCATCCGGCTGGCACAGACTCTTCTGTGGTGGCTCCCAAGTGCCCGGCTACCAGCTGGAACGTGGGACGTGCTGCACAAGGGGTTTCGACAGGTGGGTGGAACAGCCCACCTATTCATCATCTGATGTCACCATGATGTCAGGTGACTGACAGGTGGGTTGCCCTGCCCACCTGCCCAAGTTGGCCCATGGGGGTGGGGACAGATAGCCATCTGTCCCACCAGGCCAAAACAGGACCCCATTCCAGATCTGGAGGGATCGCAATCTAATTATCTTTCAGATGTTGCACTTCTCTGAATGTTGTGACACAGTTCTTAGCTGCAAAATGTCTTTAAAAACTCTGTATTTTAGGATAAATGCATTTAGAAATGCACACACAGATATGATTTTTTTAAAGTAGCATTTTGTGATGAATGTATATTTAAATAATCCTCCATGATGCATTTGGATATGACGGGCTGCATGCACTGAAATCAATGAACCTGTTCACTTCAATGGGCCTGGTCGGTGTAGGACTATCATCTCACACTGCTCTGTTTGGAAGAGAGGAAGCCGCCATCTACTGAGTCAGAGCAAGGTTCCCGCGAGTTCAGTATTGTCTACACTGACTGGCAGCAGCTACTCTCTAGCCCTACCTGGAGATGCCAGGAATTGAACCTGGGACTTTCCTGCACACAGAGCACAAGTTAAGAACATAAGAACATAAGAGCCTGCTGGATCAGGCCAGTGGCCCATCTAGTCCAGCATCCTGTTCTCACAGTGGCCAACCAGGTGCCTGGGGGAAG
This sequence comes from Rhineura floridana, assembly GCF_030035675.1. NCBI lineage: Eukaryota > Metazoa > Chordata > Lepidosauria > Squamata > Rhineuridae > Rhineura > Rhineura floridana. Next base: position 2,306,266 of record NC_084497.1, on the reverse strand, counting down.
CCCGCAAGCAGGACCCGAGTGCAAGAGCAACTCTCCCCTCCTGAGGCTTCCGGCAACTGGTTTTCAGAAGCATGCTGCCTCTGACTAGGGTGGCACAGCACAGCCATCACGGCTAGTAGCCATTGATAGCCCTGTCCTCCATGAATTTGTCTAATCTTCTTTTAAAGCCGTCCAAGCTAGTGGCCATTACTGCATCTTGTGGGAGCAAATTCCATAGTTTAACTATGCGCTGAGTAAAGAAGTACTTCCTTTTGTCTGTCCTGAATCTTCCAACATTCAGCTTCTTTGAATGTCCACGAGTTCTAGTATTATGAGAGAGGGAGAAGAACTTTTCTCTATCCACTTTCTCAATGCCATGCATAATTTTATACACCTCTATCATGTCTCCTCTGAGCCGCCTTTTCTCTAAACTAAAAAGCCCCAAATGCTGCAACCTTTCCTCGTAAGGGAGTCGCTCCATCCCCTTGATCATTCTGGTTGCCCTCTTCTGAACCTTTTCCAACTCTAGAATATCCTTTTTGAGATGAGGCGACCAGAACTGTACACAGTATTCCAAATGCGGCCGCACCATAGATTTATACAATGGCATTATGATATCGGCTGTTTTATTTTCAATACCTTTCCTAATTATCACTAGCATGGAATTTGCCTTTTTCACAGCTGCCGCACACTGGGTCGACATTTTCATCGTGCTGTCCACTACAACCCCGAGGTCTCTCTCCTGGTCAGTCACCGCCAGTTCAGACTCCATGAGCGTATATGTGAAATTCAGATTTTTTGCTCCAATATGCATAATTTTACACTTGTTTATATTGAATTGCATTTGCCATTTTCCCGCCCATTCACTCAGTTTGGAGAGATCTTTTTGGAGCTCTTCACAATCCCTTTTTGTTTTAACAACCCTGAACAATTTAGTGTTGTCAGCAAACTTGGCCGCTTCACTGCTCACTCCTAATTCTAGGTCATTAATGAACAAGTTGAAAAGTACAGGTCCCAATACCGATCCTTGAGGAACTCCACTTTCTACAGCCCTCCATTGGGAGAACTGTCCGTTTATTCCTACTCTCTGCTTTCTGCTTCTTAACCAATTCCTTATCCACAAGAGGACCTCTCCTCTTATTCCATGACTGCTAAGCTTCCTCAGAAGTCTTTGGTGAGGTACCTTGTCAAACACTTTTTGAAAGTCTAAGTACACTATGTCCACTGGATCACCTCTATCTATATGCTTGTTAACACTCTCAAAGAATTCTAATAGGTTACTGAGACAGGACTTTCCCTTGCAGAAGCCATGCTGGCTCTGCTTCAGCAAGGCTTGTTCTTCTATGTGCTTAGTTAATCTAGCTTTAATAATACTTTCTACCAGTTTTCCAGGGACAGAAGTTAAGCTAACTGGCCTGTAATTTCCGGGATCCCCTCTGGATCCCTTTTTGAATATTGGCGTTACATTTGCCACTTTCCAGTCCTCAGGCATGGAGGAGGACCCGAGGGACAAGTTACATATTTTAGTTAGCAGATCAGCAATTTCACCTTTGAGTTCTTTGAGAACTCTCGGGTGGATGCCATCCGGGCCCGGTGATTTGTCAGTTTTTATATTGTCCATTAAGCCTAGAACTTCCTCTCTCGTTACCACTATTTGTCTCAGTTCCTCAGAATCCCTTCCTGCAAATGTTAGTTCAGGTTCAGGGATCTGCCCTATATCTTCCACTGTGAAGACAGATGCAAATAATTCATTTAGTTTCTCTGCAATCTCCTGATCGTTCTTTAGTACACCTTTGACTCCCTTATCATCCAAGGGTCCAATCGCCTCCCTAGATGGTCTCCTGCTTTGAATGTATTGATAGAATTTTTTGTTGTTGGTTTTTATGTTCTTAGCAATGTGCTCCTCAAATTCTTTTTTAGCATCCCTTATTGTCTTCTTGCATTTCTTTTGCCAGAGTTTGTGTTCTTTTTTATTTTCTTCATTCGGACAAGACTTCCATTTTCTGAAGGAAGACTTTTTGCCTCTAAGAGCTTCCTTGACTTTGCTCGTTAACCATGCTGGCATCTTCTTGGCCCTGGCGGTACCTTTTCTGATCTGTGGTATGCACTCCAGTTGAGCTTCTAATATAGTGTTTTTAAACAACCTCCAAGCATTTGAGTGATGTGATCCACTGGACTTTGTTTTTCAGCTTTCTTTTTATCAATCCCCTCATTTTTGTGAAGTTTCCTCTTTTGAAGTCAAATGTGACCGTGTTGGATTTTCTTGGCAATTGGCCATTTACATGTATGTTTAATTTAATAGCACTGTGGTCACTGCTCCCAATCGGTTCAACAACACTTACATCTCGCACCAGGTCCCGGTCCCCACTGAGGATTAAGTCCAGGGTTGCCGTCCCTCTGATCGGTTCCATGACCAACTGGTCTAGGGAATAGTCATTTAGAATATCTAGAAACTTTGCTTCTTTGTCATGACTGGAACACATATACGGCCAGTCTATGTCCAGGTAGTTGAAGTCACCCATTACTACCACATTTCCTAGTTTGGATGCTTCCTCAATTTCTTCCATATCCCCTAAAATAATATCAAATGAACCACCAAAAAGCTACTCAAATGTATGCAGACCCAGTTCAACATGTGAAGCAATCGTTCACGAAACCCCATATCCAATTTGACAATTTTATCCTTTAGCATCTAAAACCCAAATTTTATCCCCAAATAAAGAAACACAATAAATTATTTCTCACCCTAGGTTGAAAAACACTAGCCCCCCGGAAGATAAACTGTGCCCCAATAAAATTGAAACTGGTAATAAAACATTTAACCAGCTACAAATTGCCTCCTGGAACGTTGCCGGCTGGATCTCAAAATTAGATTGTCCTGATTGTGTAGAATTTTTGAGATCACTAGATGTGATATGTATCCAAGAAACCTGGAGTTCCAACAGTATAGTCTTACAGGGGTTTTCAACCCTAGAAGTATTTGCCAAATCGGAATCAAACAGGGGAAGGTCTAAAGCTGGTCTAGCAATTTTGGTCTCCTCTAGATTAGATGTAAAAATCAAGAAACTTAACTTTTGTGATAATATTGCAATAGCAGCTCTGTTAGTACTTAATAATATATCCATTCTAATAATAAATGTATACATCCCTCCATCCACGCTTAAGAACAAAACAGCATCTATTTGGCAACAACTGGAAAATTATATTATAAGTCTGGAACAAAAATATCCAAAAGCATATTTCTTAATCATGGGAGACCTAAATGCAAGAATAGGCCCAAACAATGACATCATGACTTTATCCCCCTTATGGGTAGACACTGATACCGATGATCTAATACCACGTTATAGCAGAAATTCCAAAGACCAAAAGATTAATTACGCCGGGATATGTCTGATCCAATTATCAACTCGATTAAACCTGGAGATTCTCAATGGCCATGAGGGTGTAGATAATCTTGCGGAGTACACCTTCATCTCTGGGCGAGGTAGCAGTGTAATAGATTATGTGCTGTCATCCCCTATTTTGCTCCCATATATTACCAACTTTATGGTGGGGGACAGGGTAGAGAGTGACCATCTCCCTCTACTATTTAATCTTACTCTAAATGCTGATCATACTACCCAGGAATTCTCCCCAAGGAGAAATTTAACATCTTCCCCCTTCTACAAAAGAGCCCTCTGGAATCCTAGCACTATTTCCAAGTTTGAAAGATTTCTAACATCCCCATTGGCTCTCACACTCAGGAACCAAATAATAAACTCAAACATAATATCTGAAACTTTAGCAGATTTCTCTTCCTTGTGTCTAGATCTAAAAAAATCCTTGAAGGTACCAAAACATCCGGGCACCCTAAAACCCTCGAATCACCCAAAATGGTTTGATAAAGAATGCAAGGATGCCAAACAATCTTTAAGAAATATATACCACATCTACAGAGAAGCAGAAATAAACACCCTTCCGCCTGAGTATTACATAGCGAAAAGGAATTATAAAAAGGTAATCGCTTATAAAGAAATGTTGGTACAACAAAAAAGCTGGAATGCGCTAATAAACGCTTCCTTAAATAATAACTCTAAGGCATTCTGGGCCTTAGTCACTAATGTCTTAGGATCAAATGTTTATTCGCACTGTAATATCTCCCCCAAAATTTGGGAGCACCATTTTTCTATTCAGTTTTCAAATTACAAGGATAAGCCTTATAATTCTTCACCCATAGTGAGCCTTGATTCCATACCTGACTGGCCCCCAGTTGAGCAAGAAGAGATAGAAACTCTGATTAAAAATCTTAAAAGAGGAAAAGCCCCAGGAGTTGATGAAATTCTTCCCGAAATGCTAATAAATAATATCCATTGGTGGGCACCTCTTCTTACATCTCTTTTCACACAAATTAATATGACTGGAAAAATTCCTTCAATCTGGCTAGAAGCTGTGATTATACCAATATTCAAAAAAGGAGACAGAGGCAACCCAGTAAACTATAGACCCATCAGCCTCCTCTCTGTTGTGGGTAAGGTATATGCAAGCCACCTAAATGTCAGACTTCAAACCTGGCTAGAAGAGGAACATATCTTAGGCAATGAGCAAGCAGGCTTTTGCAAAAAAAGATCTACAATCGATCACTGCCTAATATTAAAATTCTTGGCAGAAAAATATATGAGTGACACAAAAAGAGGCTTATATGTCGCTTATATGGATCTTAAAATGGCCTTCGATACAGTACCCAGAGACCTTTTATGGGCAAAATTGAATATGACCTCAATAGACAAGCGATTGCTTCTTCTGATAAGACAACTCTATCAGTGTACCTCGATGAGAGTAAGATATGGAACAAATGGAAATTTAACCAGTTCTATTCCTGTAAATATAGGGGTACGCCAAGGCTGTGTTTTGGCGCCCTCCTTATTTAATCTTTTCCTTAATGATTTAAATGATAAATGCCACAAAGAAAATCTACACTCGCCTAATATTGCAGGAGTGTGCTGCCCCCTGCTGCTCTATGCTGATGACACGGTTCTGATGTCCTTTCCAGAAATCGGTCTCAAACGCCTCCTCCGAATTTTTATATCCTACTGTGAAAAAAATTTCCTCATTATCAACTATAATAAATCCAAACTAATGGTCTTCTCAAAAAAACGATTGCAAATATCATGGAAAATAAAAGACAAAGTGTTTGAGCAGGTTAATAAATATAAATATTTAGGTATAACATTTTGCTCTACACTTTCATGGAATCATCATATTCGGGTCGCACTGCAAGCTGCACATAATATTACCAGAGCAACCATTAGATTTTTCTTTACCAAAGGTGGCAGTTTCATTCCTGCAGCTTTAAAAATCTTTAAAATAAAAATTCTGCCGCAACTATTATATGGCATCCTAATTTGGATTATAGATTTTAATAAAAAAATAGAACCAGTGCTCTCAGGGTTCCTTCGGTCCATTTTCGGTCTCCCAAAATGTGCCTCTCCAGCTGGCCTTCGATTAGAGGCAGGAATTTCATCAATCGAATGCACAGCTTGGATCCAGGCTTTCACCTTTTGGCTCAAGACAGCCTATTCTGAACCTCCTTTAGGATTCTCACACCTAATTTGGAAAGACCCTTTTGTCAGCTCTTGGACAAAGTCCTTTAGCGAAAAACTAAATTATCTGGGTTTATCCCTTGAAATTCTATCATCATGGGACTTTGCCCTGGCTAAATCGGTAATAATTCAACGAATTAAAGATTTAGACTACCAGTATTTAATCTCCAAGGCACAAACATCGTGCTCTCCACTTCATTTTAAATTGAACTTTTGCTTCCCGTCCCCAGCAAAATATTTGGAAGAGCTAACTTTTACACACTATCGATTCTTGTTCTCTCGAGCAAGATTTAGTTGTTTACCATCTGCTCTTCTAACAGGTCGCTATCAAGGTATTCCCGTAGAAAGCCGTCAGTGCATATGTAATCTGAATATACCAGAAACTCTAGAACACGTTTTACTAAACTGTGAGATATACAATAATCTAAGACCCAAATTTATTTTACCTTTTATTTGTAGTCTTTCAGATAGTTCTCCAGAAAGAATAGTTTATTTTCTTCTATCTGATACAGACAAAATTTTAACAGAATCAGTTGCTAAATTTCTTTTTGTAGCTCAATCGCTACGGAAAGATCAAGTTCACAATATGTATTGCTGATTTCATTAATTATTTTAATTTTTATTTACAACAAGCCAAGAAATGAAGGTGTCCATATATATGTAAATCTTTGCAGCTTGGCCTATCTGTATTTTCATTCTACGGTATTGTTTATATCCCTGTAATTATTTTAAATGAACATAATTATATATTCATGGTAAATTTGTTTACAAACTGTTTGGGTCTATGACCATAATAAAGTTGTATGTATGACTCCAAGAGCTTGTTAACAAAATTTAGACGACGGTCTACAATTGGATTGCGGGGTTCTCCAGAAAATAATTCTCTTATTCAATACATTGCTTACCAAAAGAGAACAAAGAAGCAAGCTACTTTATCTCAGGCCAGTCCTTTTAAATGTCGGAGCACTTTGCTAAAGGATAAAATAGCTGCCTTCCAGGCCTCCTTTAAGCCACTGGAAGAAACCATGGAAGCAGCAATCAATACACCCGACATCTCTAAGAAAACTGATACAAGTCTGTATGAGGAATCTAAAGTGGACAGAGCCTGGCCATCAGAATGTAAGAGAGTTCATTTTGAAGAAAACTGAAATCAGAAATCCATGAATGGAGAGACATCAGCTGATAATCATGCCCACAGTATTCTGTATCCATCACAGAAACTTCTCACTGGCACTACTGCTATTTCTAAGATCATGCCAATTTTGCTGGCAAGTACTAAGGGATCTGGATGCATAGCTTTGGAAGCATCTACAGGCATACCGGAGAGTGCATGTGGTATCCAGTTTCAACCTGCCAGTGCAGAATTAAGCATCAATGCTACATCTCATCAAAGCTGTAAGAAAGTTGGATTTGCAGAAAAACAGAGGTTGGAAATATTTGACGAAACCAAGCCACCCATTACCCCCATACAAAAAGGACAGTTGCCCTCTAGTTCTCTTCATTCTGTTCTGAAGAAAACAGCTATAACTATATTAACTGAAGACATGGAGAAACATCTTGATAAAAGGACAAAGGAAGGAAGTGATGTGCTACCAGACTTCAAAATCTGTGAATCACAGCAAATAGAAAGAAGTACCAAACGAACAGACGAAATGAAGGTATGCAACAGAGAGCTAGACTCTGACTTTTTGTGTAGATGTGGAGAATCCTTGTTCAGTCCATCAAATTCAACAGAAAAAAAGTTACCCTGGCATAACTCCTGTCAAGCAATCCTTGTCCCAACCAAACTTTTATGATGGTGACCTTCTTCAGCAGTCAACAGAGGTAGTATCCACTACTGAATGTGCTGTCAACTCTGATCTGGAAGAAACGAAAAGTAGTTTTTCTGAACTCCAGGCTACTTCCGTTAGAAACACCCGGTCATCTGCTAAAAGGAAGTGTGTCAATAAAACAGAAGATATGGATCTTACCCTCACAACCAAAACACGAGCCAAGTGTACTTCCATTGCCAAAATCAAAAACTCCACCAAATTCCAAAAAGAAAAAACTACAACAAAATCTTCTAAAAAGACAATAGCTGCCAGACACAAGGTTTTTGGAAAGAGGAGAAGGAGAAAAAAGGAGCCAAAAGCATTGTGTGGACAACGAGATAAAGTTTCAAAGGAACCTCTCTTGAGCCCAATTCCTGAGATGACAGAAGATTTCTCTTTTATGTCATTTTGCTAAAGCACACCCAAGTCAGAAATTTCCATGTTTGATGATTCCAGATCTAGTGTCTTGGATGCAAGATCTATGAATGAAACTGCTGAAAACAAACATGGTATACAGCATAGTAGTGAAAAGGACAACAGCTGCCTGCATTCCAGCCTGGATCTTGGGAAGATGCTTTACCTGATAATGTATCAAGTTCCTCCTCACCACCTCAAGACAGTGCTATGAATGATATGAAAGATACTCTTCCTTGGGACCCACTTGAAAAGAACTCTCCTGAGAAATTGAAGAGCACCTTAAATCAAAAAGAACAGGTGGTGAAAAGTGGCTTTTCTTCAAGCAAAACTGATAGGCCAAAAGAGCTGGAGTTGCTAACCTTGCATATAGCTGGTGAAAATAAGAGTAAAGGAGATTTACTCCTCGTTGAAGGTTCTGCAACAGAGCCAACGAGTGAAAATGATGTTGGTTTGAACTTTAAAAGGTTTCCAAGAAGGAGGAGAAGACTCTGCTGCTATTTCTCAAATGTTGAAGGCTCTGAATCTGAAACACCTGGAAACAATTCCAATGTTTCTAGAAATACTATGGAAGAACTACCTCTTACACCTTGGACAGTAAATGACTCTGAATCCTTAAACCAATTTCAGCCGTCTATAGAGGAATCTTTCAGGGGTGTAACCAGAAGTAATCAGAAGAGGGTGAGAAGAAGCATGAGACTGCTTAAGGATGCAGAAAACAAGGGGCTTGCCTGGATCCAGAGGCCTGAGGATAATTTCTGTAAGTTACAGATGTTAAATTAATGTTTAAAGTGTGATGGTTGTTTATTTACATTAAAAATCTATGTAATCCTCTAATTTACCCAGTTGTCTTAAATTTTGGGAAGAGAACTTTGGTGGGGGGGGGGTTGAACTAAAAACAAAAATAGAGGAAGGAATTCAAATGAAGTATGTCCTGTTCAGAAGTAATTAGAAATGTAAAGATATAGTTTATGACAGTATATAGCTTGCAAACTCCACCCGCTGTAATTTAGTAGGCTTCTGGAGTCCCTTAATTTCAGACTGTGCAAGGGAACACTGCCAGAAAGCCGACGTTCTTGGCTAGTAATAGTAAATGATGATGGAAGAATCAAAACCAACTTGGTTTCACTATGACATTTACAGTGGAATCCTCTGCATGGTTACTTAGAAGTAAGTCCTGCTGTGTTTAATGGGGCTTGGTGCCAAGTATTTGTGCACTGAATTGCAGGCTAAGGAGGCATTCAAGTGCTAGCAGAGTTCAGCTCATAGTATTTTGAAGTTCCAACATTGAGCTATGGCCTTTCCCCTAATAATCTCATCATCAGTCATTTGTTACACCCAAAGGTCTCCAAGTGACTTACAACTCATTTAAAAACATAAACACAGGACTCCATTATTATTGCTTTTCAAAGGTCATACAAATGACAGATATATAATTTTTTGTGTGGGTTTGGGTTGGTAATAAGTTGCAGCTGAATGCCTGTGAAACTGTACACAGACCGGATCCATTTCTACCTCCAGACTCTCTTTTTTGTGTGCTCACGTGTTCGCTATTGTTCCCCAGCTAAACTGGAAGCTCTGCAAGCAAAGCTGGCGGCTCTGCAGCTGCAGACCCAAAGTTCGCAGGAGAGCTTATCCCGGGAGAACAAGGACTTGCAAGAGAGAGCCAAGAGGGCCGAGAAGGAGAAAGCCACCTGCGAGATCGAGAAACTCGAAGTACAAACCCGGGTGCAGAAGTACCGGGAGCTGGAAAGCAAAGTTCTGGCCAAGCTGGACCCCGTCCGCGAGAACCTGAGGTCCGCCACGGAGCAGTTCCTGTCCAGCAAGTACGATGACTGTTACCAGGTCAGCACCGCCAGGCAGGACTTCCGCTCCCTCTCCAACACCGTGCAAGACCAGCTTGAGTCGCTGTCGCGTCAGATCAACCAGAGAGTCAGTGACGTGACCCAGGAGAATGCCATGCTGCACAGCCAGAAGGCCAGCTGTGCCCACAGTCTCCAGGAGCAGGAGAGGGAACTCAGCGCCCAAAACCAGCAGGCCGAGCGGGAAAAGCAACTCCTCCGGGAGGCCCACGAAGTGGAGACCAAGAAACTTTACGCCGAGCGGCAGAAGACGGTCGAGGAGAAGGAGGCCCTGCAGCTGCAGACGGAACAAATCAAGCAGGCCTGCCTGACGGTAAAGTGGGGTGCCGGGAGGGAGCACAGCTCAGTGGGTAGAGCATGTGGTCACAGGTTCAAACCCTACCACCTCCAGCTAGCGGGGGAGGGGAAGTCTGTTGCAACTAGGTAGAGCTGGTACAAGTTACAGCAAGGATTAGGAACGGGAGGGGATTCGATTCTGTTCGCATTTCAAGCTGAATTTATGAAATTCGCACTCTTCGAAACAATATGAGGATCGAAACACAGCCATCCTTCAAAAGTCGCACACGTATTTACAAAAGTGCATCAGAAAGGGGAAAGTGAGCATAAAAATGGCACATCATAATAACAATAACATCCAGAAAGGCATTATCTGAGAAGAAACTACTTGCCAAAATGTGTACATTAGTCAAAACTGCAGGCAAAAATGTGTTTATTAGGAGAAATTCACATTAAAGTGTGAAAGAATTTTAATCACAAATTGTTGCAGGAATGTGGAGAATGGAAATTGACAGATCTTTCTTTCCCCACCAGGGTTAGGGAATGTCAGGGCCCAAATATGCCCCCCCAGGCCTCGCTATCCACCCCCCTTGCCAAGTAAGAATGTTTCATTTCCGCATTGCAGCTCAACCCTGCACCTCCTGTGAGATTTCCAATGATCCCAGGATCGTCTGGTGGCAGATTGGGATCCGTCGGTCAACCGAATTCCGGCTCCCAGGGATATCCGAGCACCGCTGGTGAGCAACCCATTCCAGGAAGGGGAAAGAAGGTTGTTTATGCAGGGCCGGCTCTACCATAAGGGAATGTGACACCCATTCCTCCTGCAGATCAGTTTGCAATAGTAACTTCTTGTAGGCAAAGGCAGCCACAAAAATGGGGCGGGCAGGACGGAGGGGCAAAGAATGCACAGATTTGGCCCTAAGGCACAGGTGGGGAGCTCAGGCTGAAAGTGGCCCATCCTCTCCATCTGGCCCTTGGGATGCTGTCATTGCCCCCCCCAGCCATCCTTACCCATAGAGGTTTGTGTGTAGAAACCATTAACTTTTTCATGGTTGGAAGGAGACATACTGGTTGCTCCATTTTGCATTTGGCCCCACCCACCTTCTGCCTCTGGTTCTCATCTGCCACTGACACGTGTGGCCCCTGGATGGTTGCTTATGTGGCCCTCAAGCTAAAAACAACACACCGTTCCCCACCCCTCTCCTCAGGTAAGAGATAGTGAGTGGCAGAGTAGTGTGGCTTAGATTTGCTCTGCCTACTGACCTGAACTCTGATCTGAACTAAAACATCTCTTTAAAGCCAACTCTGTGCATGCTCCAAAGCCAACTCAGTCCCTGACCATTGGCCATGCTGGCTGCCGAGATTTGCAGTCCATCTGTAATTGGCGGCAATGGTTCAAAGGCCTGCTCTAGATAGGGGGCGAGAAGTAAGACTCAGGAGGCTAGCTAGTATTTTGGGGGCCCGCATACATTTCCCCAAGTCCTCAATCATGGTGGGAATACTTAATAATAATGATAATCATTAACTACCTGCCCTTCACCCAAAAGGGCCAGGGTGGGTTACAATAATGTTAAAACATAGCATTAAAAATAATTAAAAACCACCCCAAATCACAAAACAGGGCGAGTCCTAAAAATATACATCTCAGGTGTCAGAGGCCAGGGTAAAGAGGTGCATCTTCAGCATTCGCCCAAAACTGTACGGCGAAGTTGCCTGATGCACCCCAGCTCGGATTTTGGGTAGGAGAGGAGGAAATCAGACCTTTTGCTCCTGGAAGGAAGACCAAGAAATCCTTCCCCCAGAATGCGCTTGCTTTTTTGTTCCCTTAGACCGATTCAGATCACAAGAGAACAGGAGAACTGCCCTGGAGAACACCAAGCTGCCGATCCAGCCACCAGTGATCTCCGCAGGACAGCCCAGGTGAGGCTGTGAACACAGGGTTTTGAAAGATGCCTGAAGGCAGGGGAGGCTTGTCCATCAGGGCAAGTGAGCCGCGCCCCCACCAAGCTCATCTGCCTGCCTTCCTACTTAGCGTCAGTCCAGTGGTGACCCTGGCTGGCAGCATCCTCCTCCATCTCCTAAGTCTCAGGACTGCCCCTTGTAGAGCTCAGCCAGAGAGAAGGGCAGGGACAAAACCAGAATTCTTTGGCTCCGCCTGTCATTCGCTCTGGCTCCGCCTCCGGTATGGGCTCCGCGCCTTCCACTCACCAATCCCAAATGGGCCCCAGCCGCCACTGTCCAGTCAAATGTTTGTAATCTTAGAAGATGTTTTCATAGCTTTTTTAAAGTAGCACTTTTGAAGATGTTTCGTTTTAAAGTTTGTTTTAATGTTTTAATGTTTTTAGTGCTTTTGTTTGCCGCCTTGGGCTCCTCCTGGGAAGAAGGGTGGGATATTAACAATAATAATAATAACCTCTCGCCTAGACTACTGTAATGCGCTCTACGTGGGGTTACCCTTGAAAACGGTCGGAAATTGCAACTGGTACAGAATGCGGCGGCTCGCCTGATAAAAGGCAGCTGCCGGCGAGATCACATCACTCCAGTGCTGAAGGAGTTGCACTGGTTACTGGTTGCTTGCCAAACCCAATTCAAGGTGTTGGTTTTGACCTTTAAAACCCTATACGGTTTGGGCCCAATTTATCTGAAGGAGCGCCTCCAACATCGTCAGGGATGCCGCTCAACAAGATCAGCCTCAGAAGACCTTCTCTCGATCCCACCGGTCAAAACAGCTAGGCTGGTGAGGACCAGAGAGAGGGCCTTCTCAATAGTGGCCCCCACATTATGGAATTATCTCCCAAATGATCCCTGCCATGCCCCTTCTACGTTGAGCTTACGCCGGGCCTTAAAGATCTGGCTCTTCAGGCAGGCTTTTGGGATGGGTTAGGCTTTTACTGTTATGTTTTTAAAATTTTAATGTTCACTACAATGTTTTATCTTGTACGTCGCCCAGAGTGGCTGGTTTACCAGCCAGATGGGCGACTCACAAATTTCATAAATAAATAAATAAATAAATAATAAAAGGCAGATTCAAAGGGTGGAGCTTCTGGTGCATAGGGGCAGGACCAGCAGCTTTTGACACATTGGGGCGGAGCCTGTTGCGATCAAGGGGAGGAGTCAATACGGGGTTGGTCCTACCTTCTCCTATTTTTTCCAAACTTAAGGTTGCATCCCACATTAGACATACTCATAGTAGACCGATTGAAATTAATGGATCTTAGAATCTTTCAATGGACCAACAGCATCTCCCTCTCTTTCTAAGTGCCAAGTACCTGCTGAATCTCTTTTCACCATCCAACCCCACCTCACTCAATCTATTTTTGGTTTCGCCTCCCCCAGCGCTTAAAGGGAACGGCATCCGAATATCCCCTGGGAGCGGGACTGGATCGTTGAGCAGGAGCCATTGGGGGAAGAACCCCAGAACTGGGAAACGTCCTCGCCTGGAGATGCATTTCAAGTGGGCCAGTCAGAAGAGGAGGAGATGAAGCGACAGCCTTGAATGTCAACATCCAACTGTCCTCTTGTCTGGCAGAGATGAACCCCCAACGCAGCACTATCTATGCACAGCTTAACTTCTACCAAAACATTGCTTCTTGATATCAAAACCCTGATGCCCAACTGAAGGCATCTTTTTCCACACACACAGAGGGTTGGGAGAGAAACTCAATTCAGTTAGCGTTTAAAGGCAAATCTCCCTAATCTGCACTTTCCAAAACAATTCATGAACCAAAACCCAGCCGTCCTTTGAAATCGCCCTTCTCTGAATTTTGCAATGCATTTCTCCGGCAAAGGAAGGTGCAAAAAATTGCATTTGCTACATCAAAATGACAACATATAGTGGCGACGGTAACACACAAAGTTGCCTTAGAGTAGGAGAAATGGCTTGCAGAAATTACACTGCAGTTTTTGTATAGTAGGGAAATTCTCACTAAGATGCTGATGATTTTTAATGGGGACTTTATATATATATATATATATATATATATATATATATATATATATATATATATATATATATATATTCATTAACTGATGTGAAAATGCAGAGAACTGAACTCACAATTGGAAAAATTTCACACTCCCACACCCCAAAGAGGCACAAAGAGTGACCCAGGCGAGTCAGCGTCTCCAGACTTAGCTACCTTGCAGGGTTGTTGCAGGGATAAAGCAGGATCTATAACCCATCTCCTGAATTCCTTCACGAGACACAAATGTGATCTATGAATGCTTCCAAGGATGGCATTTTTAAAAAACAAATGCCAGATTAAAACTGTAAATTCACCCTTCAGGCAGAGTTTCGTTGACAGAAGAGAAAAGAACCCTTTGTTGCTCCTGCATGTTTGTATGAGACAGGATAGCATATTTATGTATAAATTTTGATATCATGTACACATTTATGTATATCTCAGGAAAAGAAGGTATTTAGGTTTTTCATAATAGATCTTGCTGGCAATGGCCATCATGGCAGTCTACCTCTGATTGCATGTTGCTGAGCAAACATCTGCCAAGGCCAGAATGCACCTTGTGTCCTCCAGATGTTGTTGGATGCCAACTCTCAGCAGCCCCTGCTGCCATGCCAGTATGGTCAGCGTTGGTGCAAGTTGGCGTCCTGCAACATCTGGAGAGCAACAGGTCTCCATCCGTGGTGGAGACAACCCACCAATATCAGGGGTTCAGTTTTCATATTCTGATTCTGAGTTTCCAGAGATAATTGGCTGACACACTGTGGAGAACAAAAGACTGGACTATGTGGACCCAGCAACACACATCCTCACTGTCACAACAATGCTTCCATAGGTGGGAAATGGTTAAGTTACTTGCAGAAATAAAAGTCTATTCAAGATCTTCAGAGCAAAGGTGCATGTTGTGGAAATAAAGCTGTTTTCAAACCCATTTGGAGTGGCTCTTGATTTTGGGATGGGGGGGAGTAAATTCATTTGTTTTTCCTCATCTATACTCCTTGCACCCGTGCATGACCTGGAACACAGGTAGCCTTTGAAATTCGCACTCCTCTGAATTTTGTATTGCAGTTTTTTTAAAAGAAGACAAGCACAGAAACATGCACAAGCTAGGTAAAAGGGTGTACCAAAAATGTGCATGTTGGTGAAAATGCCATACAAAATTTTGTTTATTTGATCAGTTTATAGACTGCTATATATGTGTGCGTGCATATATAAATTTATATCCAGCCCTTCCTCCCAGGAAGAGCCTAGGGCAGCAGACAAACAAATGATAAGACACTAAAACATCTTAAAAAACCATTTTGAAAACATCTTGGAAAAAAACATATATTGCAGTTTAGAAAGTAAACTAAAAAACGCACAGGCCACATACGCACCATCTATTAAAAGCACATGATGTCCTCCAAAGACTCCTGGGAATTGCACAGCTGCAGCTCCCAGCAACCTTAAACTATAGTTCCCAGGATTCTTTGGTGTGTATGCAGCCATAATCACAAGACTAGAGGCCAAAAATACATGCCAGCGAGAGAAATTAAGAAGCGGACTGCTGGACAAAACACTGAGCATTGAAATCTTATAATTAGCAGTTAGGAAATGCCTGAACAAACATGTTTTTAATTGGCATCTAAAACACACCAAAATCGACGCCCCTTGGAGGAGGATGCATTAGGTATTTGGGAAAGGGCCGTAGCTCAGGGTAGCGCATCTGATTTGCACACAGACGGTCCATGGTTCGATTCCTGGGATCTCCAGGTAAGGCTGGGAGAAACTCTCCCTGAAATCCTGGAGAGCGGCTGCCAGTCAGTGTAGACAATACTGAGCTAGACAGACTGATGTTCTGCCTCGGTGCAAGGCAGTTTCTTGTGTTCCTGTATCCCTATATTAAGCAGTTGCAAGTATTGGTACATTAGGCTAAACTGTGCAAAAATGCATATATTAGGAGTAAAGTGTATGGATTTTCACATGGACTTAAAAACAGTCACAAACCGATAGGGAAATGGGGCAAACTCAATTTAAGACTGGAAACATTCGAGACTTAGAGAAACTGAAGGGGACACATCTGCCTTTCGCTAACCCATCCTGTCCTGACAAGATTCCAGACATGTCAATCTCCCAAGTCACTAGAACTCGGTGAGGATCATTTCCTCGTCACGCACAAATCTGAATACGCACAACAAATGCTTTAAAAGACAAAAGGAGTGACAGGGGAGTTGAGGCTCCCATATGTGAAGGCTTGGATCAAGGCTGTGCACCAGATCCAGACGAATGCAAAACCAACTTGGGCTGATTCAGGGTGATGTAGGATTTAGCCAGAGTGGCCTGAGGCAGCCCCAGGACAGACTGGGTCCACCCCAAGGGCTCTGGAGCCTGTCAAAAGGGGGGCATTTGGGGCAGCAAGGCAAGAGAGATGACGACCCAGGCAGGCAGCCTTCACTCTCCCCCATCTCCGACCTCATGTTTAAACAGGGATTTAAACCCTAAGTAAAGACTGACTCAAGGCCTCCACTTTGATTTGGGGCCCAGATCTGAGGGGGGCACTCCCAAAGTACCAAACTGGGCCCCAGATTGGATCAAGGGCTAGTTTCTGACACCCACCCACAGTTCTCTGTCTAGACAAGGCCTGATCACAGTTTGAGGCCACATTCCAGGCAAGTTGAAGCTGGACCAGTGACAGCCATAGCCTGGTGAGAGTCCCAAGGGCCAGAAGGAGGGGCCTGGAGGGCCACCTTCACCCCCTTCATTAGGGGGAAGTGGCAGTTGTTGGGGGCTGGCCGGGAGTCACGGCAAGGGGTGAAAAGGTGCCATGCAGGCTGCCCTGCGCCTCCTAACCGACCCTGAGTATGAGGCTACCTCACGCCTAGTGGGCTGGGGAGGGTTCAACTGCTGCCGTCCCAACAGGGAGGGTGATTCAGCTCCATCCCCAGACAAGGGCCAGCTCCCATTTCCAGGGTTTATGAACAGCCGGATGCTGGTCTCTGGCAGAGAGATCCGGCACTCTCTGGGTCCCTGTTGACATTTCAGATGTCATCGGGGTGGTGCTGGAGAGGAGACCTTCCCTTGACTGTGTCCCGCAGGGCTGCTCTGTATTTCTAACATTATTATGCTTTGAAGAAAAGCCATGACTAGGGGTGGAGTCGTCAGCCCATTTCAGTTTCCCATTTTCCCATACTTAAAATCAGTTCTCCACGTTCCTGCAGCCATCTGAGATTTTTTTAAAAAAAGAAATCCTCATGGAAATCCTCCAGCGGTTTAGTGCACTTTTCCTCCTGATAAACCCATCTTTGCAATTGCATTCTTTGCATGTCATTTTCACTCATATATTCCTTTTCATGCAAGTTTCGCCTAACATCTGCATTTTTAAAAAACATGGTTTGGTTGGCAAAATGCATTGCAAAATTCGGACATGTGCGAATTTCAAAGGACGGCTGTTTTGGAAAGTGCGGATTTGACCGATTCGGCTTCAGTTGCGAACTGAATCCAATTTCTCACCCATCCCTAGTTTTGGCAAGACTGCATACATTTAAGTGGGCAGATCTTTCCACCCTTAGCCAAAACAAAACAAAACAAACCTCCTTTTGGGCCACAAGAAGGACCGCGGGAGCCTTTGCCAGTTTAATTTTGCAGCAAAGGAGGTATCGGCTCAAGAGGAAAGGAATCTAACATCTCAGGCAAGATCTTTTGCCTGCTTGCCCTGCCTGTGCAACCTTCCCCTCCCAACCTCAGAAGAGGGGAGGCCAGCCCATCTGGGAAAGCTCCTTCCCAGTAACTCAGCAGGAAAGGGTCTCTTTGACCTCTATTGTTCTCTCTCCAAGAGGGGTCTCCTGTCGCCAACTGATAAAGGAGACAAAGTGCCTGACACCGCTCCTTGGAACTGGGACATTCAGAGTGATCGATGCCTCCTGTGCAGGGATCACCACGCCCTCCCTGGCAGCATGCACCCCCCAACACCTAAGCAAGGTCCCTCTTGCAGGAGGCAAGAGCCCAGTGAAAGAGGTAATTCCACAAGCTGAACAGCTCTTCCCCCCCCCCTGAATATTTATGGAATAAAAAGCTACAGGATGTCAGCAGGAAGTTACAGGAACAGGCACCAACTGGAAATGAAGCAGTCTGTCCACCCCAAAACTTTTTTCAGGAGCAAGAAGTATTGACAGCGCTATTTTGTATCCCTGATGCTATCATGAGCCCAAATAATTATGACTGCAGAATGGAAAGGACAGCTAGAGAGGCTTCCAGAAGTCCTAAAAAGGGGTGGCAGGTCAGGCGAACTGGACTCAGCTTCCTTTCCTAACAATGGCCCTGGATCTTCCTACATTCACCCAGAAGAGAACCTGAATCAGGGTTACGAAACAGGCCAAAGGGCCTGGAAGCCGGCTGAGCACTTCATGAACTATTTCCACCCACCCACACACACACACACACACACACCCCGTTCTTAAAACCATCTCGCTGTTTATTTGGCAAGTGGTCCTTCCAAACCAGCGTTGAACCTCCTGCACAAATCGTCTCGTCATAACTCATTAATCATCTCACCATTGTAAACAACATCCTGTCTGAGCGTCTTTCGCCGCATTTGGTCTGGCTCTGCAAGCAGGAGTGGCTTTGCATGGATGCTGTCGAAAATGATCCTACATCACGCATGCCAATTTTAATGGAGGATGTGAGCTCCCCCCCCTTTCCTTTTTAATGACTAATTAACTGTTGCATTTTCAGATTTTCCTGCTTTTTTTTTTTTTTACGAATGGAACAAAACCCAGGATGTATTTAGTGGGAGACAAACCATCTGAAACAAAAGTTTTCTTAAGGAGAGGAGGGGTGTACGTTTGTTTTTAAAGAAGCTCAGTTATGATAGATGCCTTTTAACAGCCTCTATAAATAACCATTTTACAAGTTTCTGTTTCCACCCCAGGAGCTTACTACCACTACTACTTATCAGAAGCTTACTACTACTTATCAAGAGATTACTACCTTCAGTCTCACAAATACAAAGTATCACAATGTGGTTACCCTCCCCAAAGGTGCATTCCTTGAAGTGGAGGTTAAGGGAACTAGACTCCTCAAAGGGACACACCCAAGTCAAGACATGAACTCTCTGCCTTCATGAGGTCCAGCATAGCGCTGAAGCATACGAGTTTGCTGTTTGAATCTCAGCCTTATCTTTCTTTTCAGTGGGGTGCCTTACAATGCAAATTTGGGTATATGAATCTAATACAGAAGTGTAATTGCAATATATTATTACATGTACATGCCACCGTTCCTCCTAGGAGCTCAAGGTGGTGTACAGACATGGCTCTCCCCCATCCAATTCTAACCTCGCAACAACCCTGTGAGGTAGGTTAGGCAGAGAGACGGTGACTGGACAAAGGTCACCCAGGGAGCTTCATGGTTGAGCGGGGATTTGAATTCTGATCTCTCAGGTCGCAATCTGACACTCTAACCACTATACCACACTGGCTTTTTACTCAGTATAAAAGAATAAGAATACTCAACTTTAATCTCACAAAGCCAATTGTATATGTGTAACAATTCAAAAAAGTGAATAAAACATGTCTAAAATGTCAAATGCAAGCAGTCAGCAATCTCACTTCTGCTAGTAGTCAGGATGAGGCTGATAGTGACAGATTGGGCAGTCATAGCCAACACCCTAAGTATAGAGATAGAGAGCACCATGGGGTTTCTTCTACCCACAGGGAGGAACCTGCACAGTTCACTCGTGCTGGTACTTTTTTTTTTTTAGGAACTACACGAGGGAGGGGATATGGAGAAAGAGCTAGAGCGGGGGACGCCAGGGGAGCCACCAGGAGGAAAGTGTTCAGAACCAGTCAGTAGTGAACTTGCCCAATTTACTAAGCTGGAGATTCATGTGTTACAGAAAAGGCTTCCCTTTGTCCCTACGCCTAAACATGATTCCTTTCAGACCATGGTGGCATTACAACAATTTTTCAGAAAGATAAGGCTAGCTGATCATTTTAAAGACAGGTTGAATTCACCATTGGCACAGGTGGAATCCAAGCCTAAGTCCACATTTAACCCTCCATCCTACAATCCCTATATTAAGGTGCTTCAAGACCAAGTATTGTAGGAGGTGGCTAGGATTGAGCAACAACCTATGAAAGCTTGGCATAATTTGAACAGGATGGAAACACAGACTTTGGAACAATTAAGGAGGAGGGATGATGTCATTTTCAAACCTGCTGATAAGGGGGTGCTTTAGTTATTTGGGATAAAACTGACTATATTAAGGAGGCCTTTAGACAGTTAGGCAATACTAAGCATTATGCACCCTGTATTACTAATTCTACCAGTTCGATTAAGAAGGACATCATACTCCTTATTGATGAGGCTCTAATCTTACATTATATTTCCAAGTCCATGTATAATTTTCTTCTGGACACAGACAATCGTGTCCCCCACTTTTACTTGCTTCCCAAGATACATAAAAATACCATTGGCGGTATTTATAGATTATTTTCTCAAACCTTTTTTGGGAAAAATTGGTGCTCACTTAAAGCACATGGGATTTTTTTGAATGTTTGGGGTTTTTTCAACAGTACAGCCCCACACCCTACAGATTCCTGGCTGGTGACTATGGACGTGACAGCACTGTGCAGCAATATACCTCAGGATGAAGCTATTAATGTTATTAGTGAGATTTGGGATAAACAAGCAACTCTGCATCCTCCCACCCATTTTTTAAGTACACTTGCAGAACTAGTGTTAAAGAAAAGTTTCTTCCAGCTCCAAGACAAAATGTTTTGGCAAATTTCTGGGACTGCTATGTGGTGTCAATTTGCACTAGAATTGGCTAACGCTTTCATGGATAAATTTGAAAATAGATATATTCTACATGACAGCAACCCCTTTCAAAACAAGATATTGGTATACAAGAGACACCTAGATTATATTTTCTTGATTTGGACAGGTGAGGGACTTAAGGAGTTTGATAATTTTATCAACCCCTTACATCCCACTATTAAGTTTGAGACTACCTATGATGCCAATTGCATTCATTATTTGGATGTTGGGATTAAAAATAACCATGGTATCTTAACCATCACTGCTTACAGGAAACCAATTGATGTCAACTCCTATTTTAGATATGATAGTTACCATCCCACCCATCTTAGACGTAACCTTCCATATTCACAGATGCTGACACTGAGGAGGAATTGTAGCCATATGAGAGATTTCCTTACTCAAGCCAAGGTGTTGCTGAGACAGCTACAACACAACGGATATCCCTGGAAGATTCTTAAGCAGGCACTACCAAAGCTAAAAATGGGAATCGTTTAACTGTACTTACACCTAGAATTAGACATCCTTCGAAACACAGGATGATCATACCAGTTACATATGATACATACACAACATCCATCAAGGAGATTATCAATAGACTCTGGTATCTTCCAGAGGACATTCCAAGATGCAAGGACCTTCCTATGTTTGCTCATAAATGGGCACCTAACCTTAAAGATTTGCTAGTGCAAATTCTAAATTAAAAACAGCCTGTTTAGTGAACAGCACTGTAGACAATAGTCATACTGTGGGTCAATTTCTCTGTGGTAAGTGCAGTGTCTGTCCTAATTGTTTTAAGACTAAATCATTCATCAATCCTGAGGATCAGAAGGTATTGCATCTTAAAGATTTTTTTACATGTGCTACTAAGGGGATTATATATGCCATACAGTGTCCATGCCCTCGTTTATATGCGGGCATGACCACTAGGCAAAAAGAACACTTATCTGCGAACACAAAGTTGCATTAGAACAAAGAAAATGCATGCCCCACTAGTCAAACATTTCCTGGAGTTCAAACATGATGAGAAATCCCTCCTATTTTGGTGTCTAGAGAGAGTCAAAAGTTCAGGTAAAGAAATGTCCAAACAACTGAAAAGGAGGGAATTATTCTGGATATATAAGCTGGATACTTCAATACCAAATTGTCTAAATGAGGAATTGGACAGGATGTCCATCCTATAGATGGGTACATTTTCAGGCTTTTAGAATTTTTCATTGTATTTCCCAAGCCATTGCTTGTGAACCCCTTGGGTTCTTTCTTAGCATCTGTTTTTCATCAGGACTTTAGATTGTTATTTCTGCCTTTGCTCATTGTTTTAAGTATGGACAGAATTACGCTCTTGTACATGGTTGTTCCAGCTGTGGTTCATTTTGTGTTACATTACTGTTATGCCAGCAATTGACTGCATTGTTATAGCAGAAGAATCTCAAGAGGCATCAAAAGCACCATCTAGTCCTGTTGTGTTGGCTGAGTTTCAGCTAGCAAGACTGGAGAACATGAACAAGGCCCTTGGTTTGGTTCCAGCAAGCACTTGGGTTCTTCATCCTTGCCCCTCATGGCTAGACACTAGATTCAGTTCACATTTAAAGCCAAACCTATTAAATCTGCACTTCCTGGAACCAAAACAGAGCCATCGTTCAAAATTTGCAAGTTTACAAATTTTGCAGGCCTGTTCTCCAACTAAAGGATGTTTACCAAAATGTGTATCTTAGAACATGTACATGTTGGTATTTTCTTGGCCTTTGCAGTGAATGAAAAACTTGTTCCTTTGAAAAGTTATATTATGCCACAAGGATAATAATTTTGTACTTGCAGGATGAGGATGGGGGGGCGAGCTCTGGGTATTGCCCTTTAAGCATGGCAAAGGCTAATTCAGAGTAACACATGGGCTAGGACCTTTATAAATTCAACCTGAAGCCATTCTAAGGTAAAGTTTGCTGGTTGAATCTTGGAAAGCTAACTCTTTGGGGGAAGTCATTGACGTGGAAGACTGAGTGCCTAATGGTACGGTATCTGGAGATTATTTTATGTTATTGAAGTTTGATCGTTTTGACATTGTTATTGCCTATCTTTTCAGATTGGGTCACCTATACAATAAAGTCTATATTTCCAGTTTCATCATGAAGAAGGAGAAGAAGAAAAGGTTATTTTTCTTCCTAGCAAAGACCCTGAAGAAGGTGCAGTGGAAACAGTGCCACAGGACTGTGGTCTAATAAAGTCTATATTTCCAGTTTCATCATGAAGAAGGAGAAGCTGTAGGGCTGCGAGTAGCCTCCATTGAGACGGACATTGAGCAACTCTGGGTGGAAGAAGGAATGCGAGCGCTTGAGAGAGTTGGTCCGAGTACTGGAAGGAGGAGAAAAACGTGAGGGGGCTGTAAGTCTCCAATCACCCCAAGAAATTACAGAGGCATCTATTGAAACCTTTGAGCTGAGCGGGTATATGATACAGTAGTTGGGCCACCTGCATAGCAGCAATATATCTCCACCCCTATCATAATTCAAAGACTGCATGCAAGAACTTAAAAAGGAAGAGAAGAGACATGGAACTGAACATCAGTACTAAACGTTGGGTGCCACGGATTCTGCCTATGAGTCGGAAGAATGACCAACTCCTGGCTGTGCATCTGAGTGCTACTAGGGGTGTTCATCAAAAGACACTTAGAATGTCGTCAATCCATTACTTGGCTACTACAAGGAGTTTCTGTATTGCTTTGATAAATTTTAAAAATTGGAGGTTTGTAATTGCTGTTTTTTGATACCGTTTACTTGTTATTTAGTTTTTGCAAATTGTATTGTTTTTATCGCTTTATTGATGTATTATTGATGTATCTCTATATCTGTGTTCTTTTGTAAGCCGCCTTGAGGGCCTTTTGGTCAAAAGGTGGGGTAGAAATTAACAACAACATCAACAACAATAATAATAATGCCTGCTTTAGGTGAACAGGTTAGGTTCCAGCTTACCATCAGCTGTCCTGACTGTTCTCTCTCTCAGGAGGGACAGCTAAGCAATTGCAAGTCTTGTTTGTAAGTATAGCTCAGACTAGCCAGTCTTTGTTATTTTCTGTTTGTGATTGAACTTAGGGCAGCCTTCAAGTTTGGCGGAGGGGGGAGGTCTGGGCGGGAGGGGGGTTGGACTTAAAAGAGCAGAGAGAGAAACCCGCATTTAAATGTGGGCAATTCAAGCCAGAGGCCCCTGCTTTCTTCCAAAGTCACAGCATATCCCGATACTTAGCAAGCCCAAGGAGAAGGTAACAAAAAGAAGGAAATTTCTGGAAATTTTGCAGCACTGGTGCAATACATGTCTCCTCAGAAGTAAGCTTTTTTAGGTTCAATGAGTCTTACTTCCAGGTATACACACTTGCCTGAGAGTAAGTCCCATCAGACTCAGTGGGACTTACTCTCAGAGTAGACAGGTACTGGATTGCCGGTTAGTCCTTGTATTACATGCATTAAATTTTACTTGCCTTAACCAGATTGATGCATCTTTATACTATCAAGCGTCATATTTTTTCTTTCCCCCCAGCTGTGGTTCATTGTCTGTTACATCATTGTCATGCCAGCAATTATAGACCAAGGAAAATATTGTATAACAAACATTTATGTCATAGACCAAACTTCCCTATATAGGCCTTCTTCAGTGGTTAATATGCATGTAATTCAATCTTGTCACAAAATATAGCTGTTTACCCATATGCTATTACATCATATGCCACCCTATAAATAAATACATAAATATATAATACTGCCAAAAAAAATTGAAATTTGTTTTTATAAGACTCACCTTTCTCCTTCTTCACAATGAAACTGGAAATATACTTCATTATATAGGTAACCCAATCTGAAAAGATAGGCAATAACCATGTCAAAACCATAAAACTTTAATAAAATCAAACAATCTCCAGATACCATCAGGCACTCACCTTCCCCAAGAGACAGCTTTGCAAGATTCAGCCAGCAAACTTTACCTTAGAATGGCTTCAGCTTGAATATATAGCCCAGGTTATTATCACCAATCCTGATCCTGCAAGTACAAACTTATTATCTTTGTTGCATAACATATAACCTTTCAACGGAACAAGTTTTCCATTCACTGCAAAGGCCAAGAACGTATCAAAGCGTTTTTGTAAACATTCTTGGGTTGAAAGACAGCACTGCAAAATTGGTATACTTGCAAATTTTGAATGATGGCTCTGCTTGGGTTCCAGAAAGTGCAGATTTAATAGATTTGGCTAGGATCAAGAACTTGAGTGGTTGCCCAGCCTTGTTCATATTCTCCAGTCTTGCTAGCTGAAACTCAGCCAACACAACAGAACTAGAAAGTGCCTTTGATGTCTCTTGAGAGTCTTCTGCTATAACAAATATGTAACTTAAAATATGTAACTTGTCCCTCGGGTCCTCCTCCGTGCCTGAGGACTGGAAAGTGGCAAATGTAACGCCAATCTTCAAAAAGGGATCCAGAGGGGATCCCGGAAATTACAGGCCAGATAGCTTAACTTCTGTCCCTGGAAAACTGGTAGAAAGTATTAATAAAGCTAGATTAACTAAGCACATAGAAGAACAAGCCTTGCTGAAGCAGAGCCAGCATGGCTTCTGCAAGGGAAAGTCCTGTCTCAGTAACCTATTAGAATTCTTTGAGAGTGTCAACAAGCATATAGATAGAGGTGATCCAGTGGACATAGTGTACTTAGACTTTCAAAAAGCGTTTGACAAGGTACCTCACCAAAGACTTCTGAGGAAGCTTAGCAGTCATGGAATAAGAGGAGAGGTCCTCTTGTGGATAAGGAATTGGTTAAGAAGCAGAAAGCAGAGAGTAGGAATAAATGGACAGTTCTCCCAATGGAGGGGTGTAGAAAGTGGAGTCCCTCAAGGATCGGTATTGGGACCTGTACTTTTCAACTTGTTCATTAATGACCTAGAATTAGGAGTGAGCAGTGAAGTGGCCAAGTTGTTGTCAGCAAACTAAATTGTTCAGGGTTGTTAAAACAAAAAGGGATTTAGAGCTCCAAAAAGATCTCTCCAAACTGAGTGAATGGGCGGAAAAATGGCAAATGCAATTCAATATAAACAAGTGTAAAATTATGCATATTGGAGCAAAAAATCTGAATTTCACATATACGCTCATGGGGTTTGAACTGGCGGTGACCGACCAGGAGAGAGACCTCGGGGTTGTAGTGGACAGCACAATTAAAATGTCGACCCAGTGTGCGGCAGCTGTGAAAAAGGCAAATTCCATGCTAGCGATAATTAGGAAAGGTATTGAAAATAAAACAGCCGATATCATAATGCCATTGTATAAATCTATGGTGCGGCCGCATTTGGAATACTGTGTACAGTTCTGGTCGCCTCATCTCAAAAAGGATATTCTAGAGTTGGAAAAGGTTCAGAAGAGGGCAACCAGAATGATCAAGGGGATGGAGCGACTCCCTTACGAGGAAAGGTTGCAGCATTTGGGGCTTTTTAGTTTAGAGAAAAGGCGGCTCAGAGGAGACATGATAGAAGTGTATAAAATTATGCATGGCATTGAGAAAGTGGATAGAGAAAAGTTCTTCTCCCTCTCTCATAATACTAGAACTCGTGGACATTCAAAGAAGCTGAATGTTGGAAGATTCAGGACAGACAAAAGGAAGTACTTCTTTACTCAGCGCATAGTTAAACTATGGAATTTGCTCCCACAAGATGCAGTAATGGCCACCAGCTTGGATGGCTTTAAAAGAAGATTAGACAAATTCATGGAGGACAGGGCTATCAATGGCTACTAGCCGTGATGGCTGTGCTGTGCCACCCTAGTCAGAGGCAGCATGCTTCTGAAAACCAGTTGCCGGAAGCCTCAGGAGGGGAGAGTGTTCTTGCACTCGGGTTCTGCTTGCGGGCTTCCCCCAGGCACCTGGTTGGCCACTGTGAGAACAGGATGCTGGACTAGATGGGCCACTGGCCTGATCCAGCAGGCTCTTCTTATGTTCTTAACAATGCAGTCGAGGTCCCAGCAGATGCAAGCGATTTGATTTTCAAAATGTTTTAGCAAATAAGTCACAGTGAGCCTCCATTTAGTTGTACCAGCTCTTATTTGGTTGGTATCACAAAATTAGGAGGAGCTGGGATTTTGAAGAACAGCTATTTTTCAGTTTGTGCATCATTTCAGAAAGTGTGAATTAGGTAGGTTTGCCTTTCAATGTGAACTGAATCAGATTTCTCTTCCCTCCCTGTTCACTGGTATAGATAGATTGATTGGGTTGTTCCTTTGTAATTTGCCCTTTAGTTGTCCTGTGGCACCATCTAGTGGCCAACTGGGAGAGCAGCATGCAGAGGACAAAAAGTAAAAGTTCCATATGAAAATGCAACTCAGGTCTGCATTTTGTCATTTGTTCAGTCTTGAATTAGCTCTCCAAATTTCTGCACCAATTTGCAATTTTTTAAAGAAAACATATCCTCATGAGCATTGTTTGGCATTTGTCCACACTTCTCCTAATAAACGTATTTTGCAAGAGTTGACCTTTGTTTCTATTGTATTTTTAATATTTTATTGTATGGTGGTTGCTTTTTTAACTTCTTGTAAACTGCTTTGATGCTTTTAACAAAATAGTGGTATACAAATATATTTATAACTTTTTGCATGCAGTTTTGACTGATGCACACATTTTTGCAAGCAATTTTTCACAATAGGATGCCTTCTTGTATGTTATTTTCATGAATATACTCATTTTTATACACATATTCCCCTAATCTATACATCTTTGCAAACATCGCTAGGCTGCAGAACTGCACTGCAGAATTTGGACAAGAGTGGATTTCAAAGAAAGGCTGTGTCCTGGTTCTCCTATTTTCAGCTTTAAAAGGGAACTGAATTGAATTTCTCTCGCATCCCCATCTGCAGTGAACATCTGCCAAAGTGAAGAGGTCTTGTAAACTCTGCGATTAGCGACTGCAGGATGCAGGACAGTAGCAAGGCAGGGCCTGTCCCATTTGCCAAGCTTTTGTAAGCAAGGAAGTGGCCTCGTTGGATTTATGGAGGAAAGCTACACCTTGACAAACAGAGAAAGTTCCAGGTTCTTCTCCAGGATACCGCTGCCAGTCAGCGTAGACAATACTGAGCTAGAGGAACCAATGATCTGACTCAGTATATGGCAGTTTCCTGTCTTCCTGTATAAATCATAGCTTTGTTCAGAAACCATGAGGACTGGAATCTTGCTTTCTTTTTGAGGACCACATCTCAGTGGTAGAACACCTCCTTGGCATGCACAAGGACCCAGGTCCAGTCCCTGTCATGTCCATGCAGGTCTGGGAACGTCCCATGCCTGAAACCCCAGAGAGCTGCTGCCAGTCAGTGTAGACAATATTGAGCTAGATGGACCGATAGCCTGACTCGCTATAAGGCAGATTTCTCTGTTCCTATTTAAAGCAGCCCTTTATTTAGAACCATGAGGACTGGAAGTCTACTTTATTTTTAGGGGAAGGGTTGTAACTCCATAGTCAGGCACATGGTTCGTACGCAGAAGGGCCCAGGTTCACTCTCTGGCCTCTCCAGGTATGGCGGGGGGGGTACTCCTGTTCTGAAACCGGGGATGACTGCTACCAGTCAGGGCACACAGTACCAAGCTAGAAACACCAATGCTCTGAACATGTATAAGGCACGTTCCTGTTCAGGGGGCGGTCCGTAGCTCACTGGGAGAGCATCTGCTTTGCCAAAAGGTCCCATGCTCAGTCTCCAGGCAGGGTTGGGAGAGACGCCTGCCTGGACCCTCAGAGAGCGGCTGCCAGTCAGGGTTGACAGTGGACCAGTGCTCTGGGTTCAAGGCAGCTTCCTCTGTTCCTATGCAAGAAGATGAATGGAGCAATTGCTGTGGAACTTGAGGAGTGTCAGCAGCACAGTGAACTTTCCAACAGCTCATCTGTTCAACCCCTTTTGTCGCTGCCCTGTACGGATATTTGCCTACCCCCTCCCCGTAGCCCCTTGGGGTCTTGGCATGCCCCCATGGCCACAACCCAGAGGTCACAGGTGAAGCTTCCCCACTGCAGAGCCATCTCAGATATGCATGGACTCAAAACGTGTGTCTATACACACATATATATACACACACACATTGTACATACATATATATACTTCTTTTAATGCAAAAGGAAAAATGATGGTTGCCACCATTCTAACCAACACTGCTCCACAGCTTTGAATAGCGGCTTTGCATGCCACCAGGCAAAGATTCCTGCCCCCCAGCACGGAGATTAAGCAATAGAAAACACATTTCCGCCTTCATTTCTTCGTATCATGCGCAGAAACTCTTAAGCGCCAAGGCGCATGTGAAACCACGACTCTGGAGTCTGCATCCTTGCTTAAAACATGGAAGGACCATGTCAGATGCATCCTAAGCAAGAAGGCCAGGAATGAAAGGAATCAGGCAGGCCGCTTTAAGAATGGGCCGGATCCTGCCTTCAGGAGCCTTGCCCCTTCCACCCCCACCCCCCAACACAATTCAGGTCCATTTAATTCTCCATGTTAGTATTCATCCTCTGAAACCTTGTCTTGAGGCTGAGTGAATTCCATACTACTTTTTTTAAAAAATGGAATTCTGTATCTCAGTTCTGCAACCGATGTGCAACTAAGTAGGTCTGCACAGATTTCCTTATTTTGTACATCTGTTTTCTTTGCCATTTTTAAAATATTTGATATAATTTATCCTCGTTTTGCTAGTCAGGAGAAAAGGTAAAAAGGCTCTACATACCCCAACCGCTGGAAAACCTATTTACATTGTAACTCTGTGTGTGTCAACTTGGAAGTAAGTCCCACTGAATTATCTCCCACCCCCAGGTCAGTGGATGTAAGAGTGCAGCCTCCAGGTATTGCAGTCCATGGGCAAAAGATGGCAGCCTCTGCTGGTTGCTCAGGCTTCAGTAGGCATTGCCCTCGTGCTTCCCACCACAACTTCCCAGCAAGAATCTTGCTTGCTGTTTTTTAAAATGAAAGCTGAGGGAGTTAAATTCTTTGCCCAGGATCACATCCCAAGGGATTTCTGCATGCTGACAGAATCATGGCATACATACTGCCCTGCTCTAGAGTAGTCAAGATTTTTTGTAAAAAATCTGCCTTTTCCCTACTCCTCCTTGCTTCTTTGTCCCAGTCAAAATTTTAATATTACATTTTTATCCCATCCTTGCCCTCCAAGAAGCTCAGAGCAGCATATATCTCCCTTCCTCCATTATACCCTCAGAACAACCCTGTGAGGTAGGTTAGGGTCAGAGAGAGTGACTGGCCCAAGGTCAGCCAAGTGAGCTTTGTGGCTGAGTGGGGATTTGACCCTGGGTTTCTCTGGTAAAAGTCCAAGACTCTAACCATGACACCATGCTGTCTCTGTGGCACTAGGATTTTGGCCACTAATGATCTCTGGTGGCCACCAGTCCATGCTTCCCATTTATGGCCCTGTGCCTATACCAGTGTTGTGGCAGGCAGACATCCAATGGGTGCAGCACTGCAAGGTTGGAGAGCAGCCCTGCCTAGTGAAGTTCTGCCTGCCAGAATGCCATTTACAGGTTACAGAGCTTCTGGTGGGGGGCAAGACAGTGGCCACCCTCTGCCTGGCAGACACTTCCCAAGGATAGGAACATTTAGGAAGCCCCATCCAGGTCCCTTGCCTTGCGAGGGGGCCCATGGC
The DNA here is from genome assembly GCF_030035675.1 of Rhineura floridana. Lineage (NCBI taxonomy): Eukaryota > Metazoa > Chordata > Lepidosauria > Squamata > Rhineuridae > Rhineura > Rhineura floridana. The sequence goes on along the minus strand of NC_084497.1, from coordinate 2,275,945 downwards.
ACAGGGGGAGCAAGTAGGAACTGTGCTACACCTCAGGGCAGGCTGCTTTGCATGAGGGGAAAGGAAGATCCTGTGAGTTCTATATAATTCTCCAGAAGGACAAGCCCGCCCGCCCATCCCAGGGTTGAAACTGGCGGCCTTTTTTCCTTCATCTCATCTGCCTTGCTGCTGGAGTCTTTGCATCTTCAGGATCTGGAAAAGGATCTTCTGAATGTCTTCATCCATACGGCCCTAGGGAGCAAATAAAAGCAGGTCATGAGATGAAGAGCACAGAGCACCCTTGGCAGCAAGGCCCAGGAGAGACCCAGGCTTGTACACCTCAGGACCGTTTCCCCCCTGCTGTTTTGTATGCTAGTGTCTGCATATGAGGGGCAAGTGTGCAGAAAAATGCACATGTTAGTGACCGCAAAAAGAAATGCAGTCTGTTAGGGGAAGCGGCTTGCAAAAATGGGCATATTTGGAAAAACTGCACACAAAAATGTGAACGTCAGGGGAGAGGCACACTAAAAGGTTGACCGATTTCTGTGACCACACTTAAAAAAAAAATTGCAAAAGGAGCTCAGGATTGGAAGAACAAGAGGGGGGAAAATGAAAATGACAGGCTCATCTGTCCCTAAATGGGCAAGAAAGAAATACCCATTTGGAGTGTCATCTTTATTTATGCTGAGAGAGAGAAATGTGCACAAAGTTCCTCATAATGGGTTGTAGGGACAAGGCAGAAATTCAATTCCGTTCACGTTTAAAAACAAAGTTATCAAATTTGCACTTTCCAAAACAAATTGAGAACCAACACAAAGCCATCCTTCGACATTTGCCCTTCTAATTTTGCAAAGCAGTTCTCCAGCCAAACAAGGAGAAAGTGTGCATAAAAGTGAATATGTTACTAAAAATACCATACCAAAACCCGCATTCTGTTAGGAGAAACTGCTTGCGAAAATGTGTCAGCCAAAACAGTGTACAAATATGTGTTCATGAGCAGAAATTCGCACTAAATTGCTGGACCGTTTTCATGAGGACTTTTGGCCAAGATAACTCTATGCAACCCGCAGAGGCAGTTTACAACAGGAGGGAGCTGTTGGTGTTATGGACTCCTTGAAGGCTTCCTGGAGCCACTTGATTTGTCCCCATGGGATACAGGATCCTAAACCAGACCTTTCATCTGATCCAGCAGTGCTCTTTGTCTGACCTTTATCTAAGCTTCTTTATCAGTTGCTAGGAGGGGTGAAGTTTTTGGGGGGATTTGCAAAACATTAATGATTTACTAGCAAACTCAAACAAGGACATTGTCGGGGTAGGGGCTGGCTCTTCTTGCTAAATCTTTACCCCCCCCAAAAAAAAAGTTCACCGCTGATACAAGTGATGGTAGAGTCAGCCTGTACTGCTTTATTGATACTACATTTTTAACTGATAGCCTCCCCTATTTGGCTGTTATCTGCAACTCTGAAACATTCATAGTGTACCCACATATCTTTTTTGTCAAGATCAATACAAAAAGAAAAACCAAACAAATTATCCTGTTGAATTTCTGCCTGTCACAGCTATTAAATCGCAGAGCCTCCCACTTCTAAACAGCACTTGCATGGTGAGTTAATGCATTTTAATTTGGTGTTAGGCTGTCACCGCTTGTTTGTTTAAAAAAACCTCCTGAGCCTTTCATAGTAGCCTGACACACACCTGCGTACATCCTGGCATTGAAAGGAGATGTGTAGAAAGTTCTGCCTGTTTAATTTCTGCCTGTCAGGATGCCATAAAAGCCCAGATAAGTTTTTGGAAGTATATGGGTTGCCTTCAGCTACATCCTACACAGAGTAGACCTATTGAAATAAATGGCCCTAAGTGAGTCATCATGTCCGGTAATTTCAATGGGTCTACAATGCATAGGACTTGGCTGGATACAATCCTATGTGTGTACTGTATGTGAAACACTCTGAGTCCTTAGGAAAATCCTGGTGAGTTAAAGGCTAACACCAATCTCTTGTTTTTCCTGCAGGAATGCGTGCGAAACAAAACATCTCAGAAAACATCTTTGAAACAAAACATCTTTAAAAACATTCAAAAGCAATGCCGGCACGGATACAGACTGGGATAAGGTTTCTACTTCAAAGGCTTGTTGAAAGAGGAGGGTCTTCAGCAGGCACCTAAAAGACAACAGAGATGACGCCTAATGTTTAAGGGGAGGGAACTGCACAGGTTCAGTGCCACCCCACTAAAGGCTTCCTATATTCTGCAGAACAGACCTATTCCCCTCACAGAGTGTCAATCTCCGGTGTGGCTCAAATCCAGTCTCTCTTCCCAGGGAACTCTGCAAATCTGTAGCTCTGTGAGGGGAACCGGGGTCTCCTAACAACTCCCAGCACCCTTAACAAACTACAGTTCCCAGGATGCTTTGGGGGAAGCCCTGGCTGTTTAAAGTGGTATTGTTGTGCTTTAAATGCATGGTGAGGATGTGACCTCAGAGTAGACCCACTGAAATGAATGGATATCACTGCCTCATGTGCACCAATACCAATGGGTCTACTCTGAGCAGAACAACCCTTAGGCTAGTTCTACGTCCCCAGAAGCTCAAATCAAGAACAGGGCTGCTTTGAAAGCCTGACAAGCCAGAGTCATTCTGAAGCTCCTCTCCTGGCAGAATCAACCCACTCCTGCCTCCACTTGCCATGCAACATGGAGCAGCACAAGAGACAGGCACAAACCCACGCGCAACACGAGGCATGCACACAGACAATGGGTGCACTGGCTGCAAGCGCCGAGGGACACATGAAATGACCTTCCAGCCTCCCAGGAATCTCGTGCCGGGTCTGCTCCACCGGGCCGTCCCGCACCTTTCCTTCCTTCTTTCCAAAACGCTGCCTCTCAGAACCCGGGGTGAGAAGGCTGAACTTCCCCCCCCACCACAAGCGGCGTCCAGGCAGGTACTGAGGAGGGGGGGGGAGAGGAAGCCGTGAAGGGAAAAGGGGGAGGGCGAGAGAAGGTGGTTAGGGGGAAGAGGTGTGTGATTCTTGGCAACACTCCGGAGTCTTCACTTGGCCAACATGAAGGGAGTTGAGGGTGGGAAAAAACACACTCCAGAATCCAAGCAGATCTCCAGTCGCAACACACAGGCACACTTTTGTGTATGGACAGCAGAGATGGGGAACATCTGTGCCTGTCCAGATGTTGCAGGACTCCAACTTCCAGCATGGCCCATAGGAGTTGGAGTTCAAGAACATCTGGAAGGCCCCACAGACTCCTGCTTGCAAGAGACGGAAGAATGCCTCTGTTCAGAAGAGGCATTCCATCCTAGGAGCAGGGAATGCCTCTTCTCAGATCAGGGATCAGGAATCCAGGTGTTGCTGGATTCCAACTCCCATCAGGCCCAACCACCGGTGGTCAAGGAGAATGGAGCCCAGCAACATCTGGAGGGTCCACAAGTTCATCCACCCCTGATGTACAGTGTTTTCGGGTCTTGCATATTCATTGATCAGCTGCTCTCAGCTCTGTCCTCAACAGAGGAGTCCACCCAGGGTTCTCTGCTGCAGAGGCCTCATGGGAATCAGTGGGACCTAGGAAGGACTATTTATTCGGGAGCATCTTCCATCTATTCCGATGAGAATGTGTGCAGGGCAGGCTTCTGGAATATTGCCCTGCAAATGTCTCCCCCCCACCCCTCCCTGTCCCCCCTTCCTCCAGCACCTTACCCACACCTGTGACTCAGGCCAACTCACCTGGATAGCATAGAGAAGGTGTCCCCTGTACAGAGAAACGATGTTGCTGTGACGTCGTTCAGCCTCCTGAAACCAAAGAGAGACCAGCAGCTGAAACAAGAGCCCTTCTGTTCCTTAGCGCTGTGGATATTCATCCTTTCTTTTAAAATCTGAATCCTCCAGGGCAACCCAGGTGGTCATTTTAACTGGAGCTCTTGGCCAACTCTGGCATGTCCAAAGTTTGCCTCTGAATTGGGGTGTGTGGGGAGGGGCAGGGAGGGAGGGATCTGTCAATTCGGTTCTCTCAGTTTTCCAACCTTAAATTCAGTTCTCCACATTTTTGCAGCGATCTGCTTTTTAAAAAACAAACACGAAACCTCATGAAAATCTGCCAGCGTTTTGGTGTGAATTTCTCCTAGCACATTTCTGTTTCAACTAACGTACAACATACAACGCAACTTTGTATGCTGTTTTCACCACTGCATTCATCCTTTTGCATGCTTTCCCCTAACAGGTCCATTTTTGCAAACGTTCTGTAGTTGGAGAACTACATCGCAAAATTCAAAGAAATGTGAATTTTGAAGGGTTTCAGTTTGTATATTGCTTCGAGAAGTGGGAATTAAATGCGTTTCTCTTTTCAATGCAAACAAAATTGAATTGCTACCTTCCCTAGGAAGAGGGCACCCCCTTTTTTTTGCTGAAATTATTGGTGTACACTCAGCTCAGCCCTAGTTAAAATATTCTAGTAACATTAGTGATAGGCGAACTTCCCCTTGACTCGTTTTGCAATGAATCCGGTAAAAGAGGTCAGCAAACAAAAACAGTAAAAACTCTCAACAACATCATAAAACAGACTTTCGAATATATTAAAACAAAACAGGCTGTTTATGCCAAGGTGTTTTTAAATTTTTTTATTATCAAGCGGTATATAAATCTGGCTAAATCGACAAATAAAAGGTTACCTACCCCTGAAGATAATCCTTGCAGTTCAGCAGCGAGTGTCCTCAGCTTTCCTCTCCCACCCCCAACCCTCTTGCTGCATGCACACACACAGCCCTGCAAGGTACTCACAACCAATTCCTGCTCCAGATCTCTGATTTTGCCCTGGAGGGTGACCGCCTCCGGCCGGTTCTCTGCTTTCTGTGGGGAGGTGGCCTTGGGGGAGGCTTGACTGGAGAGCTCCGACAGGTCGTTCAGGGCTTCTTTCAACTTGAAGACTTCCTTGGAGAGCTCCGTGATCTGCAGAGCAGGAAGAGGAAGCAGGGAACAAGGACACTCTGTTATGCAACCCATATACTAGCAAAGCTTTATAAAAAACTTAAAAACTGAGATTTATCTAGGGATGGGCGAATCCATCCATTTTGGTTTCTGTTAATTTCTCGTTTTCCCAGTCAAGTTCAATTCTCCACATCACTTTGCAGGTTTTTTATTTTTATTTTTTAAAAATCCTCGTGCAAATTCACTAGCATTTTAGGGTTAGTTTCTTCTAAATAAATAAAAAAAATTATACACATTTTTCTATGCAATCTTGCCTAATAACAGATATTTTTGCAATAATGTAACACATTTTTGTAATTTTCAGAAATGTATGCATGTCTGTACACGTTCCTTGGCTGCAGAATGGCGCTGCAACGTTCAGAGAAATGAGAATTTTTAAGGATAGCTGCATTTCGGCTTGCACGTTGTTTCAGAAAGTGCAAACGTGGCAGGCTCCCCTTTAAATACAATCAGATGTCTCCCCTATCCCTAAGTTGCTTACAATGCTATTCCTACTCAGAGTAGACCTATTGGAATGAGTGGACATAGCTAACTCAGCACTCACCTTCTTGTCTTTCTCTTTGACCAGCTTGGCCGAGTCCTCGATGTGGCTGTGCAGCTCCTGGATGCGCTCCGACTCGGCCCGGAGGCTCTGGAGCTGCTTCTCCGCAGCGCCCAGCTGTGCTTCAGCCGCGTGCTTCTCGCTCTTCATGAAGAGGGCCTCGCGCTGCACCTGAAAGACCTCGGTGCAGGTGCGCTCGTGCTTCCGCCCCAGGTCACTCAGCTTCACGTTCAGGGCGTCTATTTCACCCTGGAGGTTCACCTGCAGCTGCTCATGGGCCTCCTTGGACACCACCCCCTGGCGGACCTCATCCAGCTCTGCCTTGAGACCCGAGGCCTCCTGGTGCTTGGCCTTGAGCTCCTGTTCCAGCAGCTTTGCTCTGGCCTTCAGCTCCCACAGGGTGCCCTCCAGAACCTCCTTGGCTCGGGCGTGCTCTGTTAGGGGCACCGACTCTCGTCTGTAGCCCTCTGCCGCCTCCTGCATTTCTGCCAGCTCCTTCTGGGTGGAGCCATGCTTCTCCTTCAGCTCTGACAGCCTCTTTTCAGCCTCTGAAAGAGAGGCCCTCAGCTTCCCCACCGAGTCGTCATGCTCTTGCTGGGAGATGTACTGCGAGGCCAGCCCTGCCTTTGTGGCTCGCAGCTCCTCCTCCAGTTGCTGGCGCCCTTCCTGGAGCTGTTCCACCCTGGCCTCCGCCGCCTCGTGCTGCCTCGTAATGGTGTCTAGTTGATCTCGCAGGGTCCCGGCCTCCTCCCTCAAGCTCTGGCTGTCCAAGCAACTCCCTTCAGCCTTTTCCAGCTCACGGCTTTTCTCCTTCAAGGATTGTCTCAGTGTCCTCACCTCTGCCTCGGCGGAAGTGCACCTCCCCAGCAAGGCCTCCCTCTCCCGGGAAGCCTCATCCAGGGAGACCCCAAAGGAGGCCCTCAACTCCTCATACTCCTCTGCAGAGCAGCCTGGAGAGGCTGCTTCCTCCTGAACCCTGAGCAGCCCCTCCAAGTCCTTCACCTTCTGGTCTCGCTCCTCGAGGTCCACCTGAGCCCTGTTCAGAGCCATCTTCACAGTCTCCAGCTCGGTTCGCAAGCTCTCTACAAGCCCTCTCTCCTCCACAGAGAGGATTCCCAGTGCCATCTGCTCTCGAAGGAGGTCCACTTCCACCAGGGCTGCCTGGTATTTCTCCTGGGTCATGCTGAGCTCCTTGGCCAGTTCTTCCACCTCGCCTCCCCTCGCTGCCGCCTCCTCCTCCACTTTGCTGTTCCCTTCTGTCCCCAAACCTGAGTTGCCCTCCAGCTCTTGGCCTCCACCGCTCCGATCGGCTGGGGCGCCGTTTTGCTCCAGAGCCAGTTTGAGGGCTCCCAGTTGCTTCTCGTAATCGGCCTTCAGCTGCTCATAAGCATCTGCCGGGATGAGTTTGCAGGAGGACTCATCCGCTCCAGCACCTTCGAGGGCCTTCAACGCTTCCTGAGCCTTTGCATGTTGCTCCTTCAGCCTGTCAAACTCTGACCTGAGCGAGTCGTACAGGATGATGGGGATGAAGTCCCCTGAAGCGTCAGCGTCACACTCATCCTTCTCAAAATTCTCCAGGACCTGCACAAAATGGAAAGTTAGTTGGGTGGGGAGATGAAGCCAGGGAGAGGACTCTGCATCCTGGTACGGAAAGGAACCCAAACTTAAGTTCTCATGGCCCACAGGTTTCCCCGCTGCTTGGGGGGGGGGAATATAGCAGAATGTGATTAGCTGAGTTAAGCTACTGTTGTCACCGTAGCTAAGTACAGTTTCCATGCCCAGAGGCTGCTGGGTGGAATTGACAGTGGAGGCTGGCCCACAAGAGTACATGAAGCACTGCTCCACCAACATGGGGTCAGGCGCCACCTTTCTGCTGCCTTGCTTACAAGCAATCAGGGGGCAGCTCTGCCTGTCATTGGCAGTCGATCCACCTGCTGCTGGTCCCTCTGCCTGCCGCCCCAGTCCTAATGGGCACCAGCCACCACTGGGCGACTGGACAGGGCTGTGATAAGCACGTTCACCTGTATCTTTTCCATCAGCTCCTTGTTCTTCTGGGTCAGAGAATGTACCTGGCCCTGCAAGGTTGCCAGGAGATCCTCAGTAGAGACACTCAAGCTCTTTTTGGAGAGCAGAAGCTCAGCCCCTATTTAAAAACAAGGCAAAAGGAAATCACAAAGCAAGGAAAACCAAGGGGCCAAATTAAGACTGTTGGGTGATAGTCAAGTTGAGGGCGGGAGACTACTTCTGTTGGAAGTAAAGCATCAATGCATGTTACAAGTGGCCTGAACCGGGGGGGGTGGCATGATAGACAGGAAGGCAATCTATTCTTCCCTCTGTGGATTCCTCCTCTAAAGTGTTTGTTGCTTTTGCAGGCTTTGCTCCTTCCCTTCCTCCCTTCTCTTCTTGTCTTTGTTCTCAGTTAGTTAGTGATGGCTCCCTGAGTGGAAGCCACATGGCTGCTTCAGCATGTATGACTTGACTTCTTTGTAGCAATAAAACTTAGATTACTTTACTCTTTCAACTACCAGTCTTAATCAGACCAGCTCCTTCTGCACTCCTCTGCAATATATATCTACCAAAAAAATTCTAACAAGTTGAAGGGGACAATGTCCTCCTCCCCAAGGAAGAGACGAATCAATACGTTTATTGTATTTCTATCCCACCTTTCCTCAAGGAAAGGCACAGTTACCCCCTCCCCATTTTATCCTGACAACAGCCCTGTGAAGTAGTTTAGGCTGGGAGATGGGAAAAGTGGGTGGAGCCACTGACAAGATTCTTACCTTTGTACAGGAGGCTACATTCCAGTCACACAAACGTCAAAGATTTTTACTCACTCACTCACACAGAGAGAGAGAGAGAGAGCCCTGGTGGATATGGAGGGCCCGAATGGTAGCCTGTGCACATGATCAATGCGCTTGAACACCTAGCAAGGTGATTTGCCCAGTCTGCCAAGATGCCTTAAAAGAGGTGTGTTGCTCATGTTTGGGCAGATGAGGGTGAGGGGCCCCTGACCTGGAAATTCCAGCAGGTCTCCTTCTTCATCCTGTAGGGTTTCGATGTCATAACTGGTGTTCTCCTTTTCATTCTGGGTGGGAGAGAGAGAAAGAGAGCAGAGAGAGAATGAGAGAGGGGGAATCAGAGTCTTAGATGCTGCTCAGACCAAAAGGAGTCTCCAGCCCGACCAAGAATGTGTTATGTTAGGGAGGGGCAGTGGACGTTGGCGGCTCCATGCCAGTAGGGCAGTGGAATCCACTTTGGGTTTTCCCCAGGAAGTGCCCCAGGTGCTGAAGCCAGAACCTTGGACAGCTCCTAGACCCAGTGGATTCCACTTCCCCACTGGCATGGAGCTGCCAGCCTGCACTGGGAATGGGATTACCTGCAAATCTCAGTGCTGAGTTTATCTGCATGGATCTTGAGTTGTACTCAGCTAAGCTGTACTTAGAGTAGACCCATTGGAATTAATGGGACAAAGTATTACTCATTATTAAACATGTTACCTGCCCTTCACCAGAAGGTCTCAGGGTCAGGTCACAACGACATAAAATAAAATGTTAAAAACAGTTTAAAACAAATTACATTCACAACACGGAGAGAGCCCTAAAATATATCTCTCAAGTGTCCAAGGCCAGGGTGAGTCATATTCATTATTTCCAATGGGTCTACTCTGAGTAGAACATTTAATACCATCCTATCTCACTCCCTGCTCTTGACAAGAAGTAATTCTTTTTTTTACTGGTTCTGCTAAAAATGTAAACAATTCACACATATATGCATTATTCTATGAGTAATACTAAATGCACATGATGCGCATATGCACTTCAGATTCTCTACAGTGACCAGCATGTAGAAGGTATGTACAACGATGCACATTGCTGCATAAACATATTTATGTATTAATACGAAATTATGCTGGAGATGTATAGTTCTAAATAGAGCGTGACTCTTTTATACATATTACCCATATAATTTAGATTACAATCTCACCACACGAGACTCAGCATGTTGTAGTGGTTACTAGAGTGTTGGACTAGGACCTGGATTCAAATTTCCCACTCAGCCATGAAGCTTACCGGGTGGCCTTGGGCCAGTCACAGTCATGCCTACCTCACCGGGTTGTTGTGAGGACAAAATGAATAGGGCTCCTTGGAGCTCCTTGAGCTCCTTGGAGGAGATGTGGGATATAAAGATAATAAATAAATGTGTGTAAAATTAGTCAGGCGTTAAAAACAAACAAACAAGGCATGAATAATTCAGTCATAAGTGGGCGCTCAGTGCAAGAGATGGGTAAAGCTCAATCAGATCAGGCCTGCCAAATTCTGGATATGACGCCTTTTAAAACGGATCTTCCACCAAGAGTTTGAAATTCAGCCCAAACAAGCCTTGATTCTCTGTGAACAAGAGCAATTTCCTGTACCTCTACGGATGACAGGCGGCTCCGCAGAACCTCCAACTCTTTCCCGAGATGTTCTTTCTCGGCTGCTTTCTTCACCAGCTGCTTCTGAAGATCTTCTACCTGGTGAATGAGAGAAAACAGCACCTCATTCCAACCAACCCTAGGCTAGTGACTGAATTCTTGAGATGCTGGATTGCTGCAATGCACTCTGTATGGGCGTGCCCTTGGGCCTCGTCCAAGACCTCCACCTGGTGCAGAATGCAGTTGCTAGACTGCTGATGGGGCCATTAAGTCTAGCAACTTAATTCTATCATCATCACCACCATCTTATTAACATTTTATTTCAGGCATTTTATTCCCTTTTTCTATTATTAATTTATAGATTTCTATACTGCCATATCATAACATTTCAGGGCGGTGCACATTAAATCATAAAACACCATTAAAAACAATACAGATAATCATTAAGGTGACTTGCTAATAATAATGAAAACAGAAATATCTACAAAAGCCAGTCAGTATCAAGAGGTCTTCCAGAGAAAGTCAAAAGCGAGGGTGCCTGTCGCATCTCTGCATGGGACTAGTGACACTCAGTGCCTGGCTTCTTGTTGAGACCAGTAACATGGGGGCCTAGCCATGCTCCTCCTGATGATCTCAGTGATTGAGCTGGGATGTGAGGGTTCAGGCAGTCCTTAAGGTATCCTGAACCCAAGTTGTTCAGGGCTTTGTATATCAACACAAGAACCTTGACTCTGGCCTGGCAGCATAAGGGCAGCCAGTGCAGATGTTTTAGCAGAGGTGCCACATGCTCTTATGCTCTGTTCTGGTACAGTGGAAGAGGTCATGGGGCAAGACAGGTTAGGTGCTTCAGCACCATGGATAGCTCCCACTGATCAAGTCGCCCTGCGTGTTACAGCACCATGGATAGCTCCTGGTGAGCAATTTCCTCCATTCCTGGACTAGAGGAGCCATTGGCCTAATCCAGCCACCAGGCTCCTCTTGTGGCCATGCTGAGGCTGCTGGGAGCTGGAGCCCAACAACATCTGGAGGGCCACGCAGGGTTCCCCCATCTCATGCATACTGGATCCTCAGCCCTGTCTTAGCTAGAGCGCATATTCTGGTTCCTGATGCATACTGGCCTGATTCAGTTCAGGATCCGGGATTCGGCTGGATGTGGAGCATAGTCCTAGCACAGGTTTCACCTTTGTTGTCTTTAATCCTTCCTTGAACATTCCCAAAGTGCGTTTTGGGGCATATGATTCTCACCTGCTTCTCCAGTGTATGCAGGGACTCATCCTCTGACTCCAGCCGCTAACAAAGACATAAAAAAGGGGATGAGGATGGTTAATGCCAGCTGAGAAAAAAACAATGCCACCTTCTTTATTTTGTTGATTTACAGCACAGTCCTAACCATGTGGTTGCATTCATATAAGTCCTGCTCAGAGCTGGCCCATTAAAATTAAGAATGAAAAAATTAAGAAAAACTAGAGTTCTGCCACCTCATGCAACGTCAGTCCTACTCAGAGTAGACCCTGAGTGAAATGAATGCGCATGACTAACTTACGTCCACTCATTTCAGTGGGTCTACTCTGAGTAGGACTGACAGTGGCGACAACCCCGTGTCTGCTCAGAAGTAAGTCAACCACAGGACCGTAAAAGCAGCAATCCACGATAAAAAAATCTTCCGATGGTGAAGACCTAGGAAAATGCAAAACAGGGCTGGCAACCTTTTGGGGGCCTGTTGGCGCATTTGGAGCAACATGCAAACACTACAACCATATACACACGGATAGTTTGAGATGAACAATTAAGGGAATAGGTGCGCAAACATGCATAACTTCATGAAAATAGCAGACAAAGATGCGTTACATTAGGAGAGGTTGCTCAGTCAAAATTGCATGCAATTATGTCTTTGTCAGGAGAAATTTGCACTAAAACGTTGAAGGTTTTCATGAGGGTTTTTAAAAAAATATATCACAGATTGCTGCAGAACTGTGGAGAACTGAACTGTGATAGCCACCAACTTGGATGACTTTAAAAGAATAGACAAATTCATGGAGGAGGAGGAGGCTACCTGTGGCTACTAGCCACAATGGCTATGCTCTGCCCCCACAGTCGGAGGCAGTACGCCAGTAATGCCAGTTGCTGGAAAGCACAGGAGGGGCGAGTTGATCTTGTGCTCAGGTCCTGCTTTGGGGCTTCCCACAATGGGCATCAGGATGCCAGACTAGATGGGCCACTGGCCCGGTCTAGCCGCAGGGCTCTTCTGATGTTCCCAATTTCACCTTGGAAAACTGAGGAACGGAGAGAACATGCACAGAGAGATCCTTCCATCCCTGTAGGGCAGATTCAGCCCCTGAGCATCTTCCTCGGGGATCTGCCTCACCGTTTGCTTCATCTTCTCCTGCTGCTGCTCCAGGCTCCGGATCTTCTGAAGGAACTGTGCCCGCTCCTGCCGCAGCCGCACAATTTCCTCGTAGGCCTCCTGGTCGTCCTGCAGGAGAGAAATCTAAGGCTGAGTGATGAGGGGCTGCCCCCCCACCCCAGCCTGGCCTCTCCCCACATCAGTGGCATCACCACTGAGGGATTCTCACCGCATCAGCCGAAATGGGGCAATGGTGGGTCCTGGCTGGCTTGGCGGTGATCACACAGTTGCCCTGCTCTGCAGACGCCGAATTGTGGTCCGGTGGGTGGGAGACCTGCTTGGCAGCAACATCACACAGCAATTAGCAGGACTGATACATCGCAGCGCATCTTATGAGCCAGACACACATCACACGCTGGAACGGAAGGCAAGAAAGCGCACAGCCCTGTACCAAGTGGAATTTGTTTTTGTTTGAACCAAATGGGCCCTATCACACACACCTGCCTGAAAAGTCCTGCATTGCCCCCCATGGCTGCTTCTCAAGACGGTGGTCTATGGGCAGTTGTGCCCATTTTTAGGTTTGCTTCTGAACAGTTGGCCCCTTTCCTGGGTGAAAAGAATATTGGTTGCAAGGCATGCAAATAGGTCTGAAGGGAGGGTGGAGATTGGTGAGGAATGGCATCTGACAATGTCACAACGACCGTGATACCTTCCTGAAGTCAAAGGTCTCCAGGATCGTCTCCTATGCAGGCCCTGGGGGTTCTCTCCAAAGTATGGGTGGGGTCTCTGCAAAGTTCAAAGGCACTATATGCTTGAGGACTAGATCCAGACTAGATCCGGACTCGATCCGGACACAGATTCAGGGGCTACCTGAAGGGAAGCCAGGTCAGGTCCAGGGCTCAGAGCTGACTGTGCCTGAGGCTGTTGAGCAGAAGCCCCCAGATGACCCTCCCAGACCACCAGAGTGTGTGGCGCCAGAGCCTGGACCCTCACGGGTGCCTTCCCCGGAGCCTGAAGAACAGATGCCTCCCCCTGTACATCACTAGCCTGTCAGTGCAGGGAGCACACCAGGACAGAGGAGGGGTGCCTGTCTTCAGGCCAGCGTTGTCCCAATTAAGGCTCTGAAATTCTTCACCAGAGGGTGGAGCCTGGAGACAGAGGCAGAAGAGGCCTCAGGCCAATCCCAATCTGGCTCACTCAGAGCTCTCCCTGGTCCTGAAATGGCTGACCAGCCTTCCTGCTTCCTCCATGGGATCTGGACCAGCACATGGCAGTCTCTCTCCATCCTATATCCCAGGGGGGCAGTTAGAGGGTCCTTAGAGAGAGGCCCCATCCACTACGGTTTGCCCCTTCACATTTTTGACCCCAGCTCCAACCACCATCAGCATGTCACACACAGTAGAAAAAATGTTTGTCCGATCTTGTCCAAAACGGTATATTTGTTGCCAACTGGACATACAAGACTCTCCCCCTGCCCGGCCCCTCTTAATCTGTCATCTGAGCCTCTTTCGTCATTGTTTCCCTACCTGGCTGGGGGTCGTAGGAGGTGGTGGGGGGGCTCTCCTCTTTCTCGGGCTGTTGCTCTTCCCCTTGGACAGAGTTTGCTGAGAGGAGGACGTCTTAAAAAAAACAGATATGGAATGGACAGGAGAGGCGAGCATGATGGGGGCTCCCTCCCTCCCTCCCGCTGCTTGCACCGTGCAAGGATTGTGGGCTGGGAAGTGTTACCTGCGAGGATATTTCAGCCGATTCCTCTTCTGTGAAAAGGGAGAGAAACAAAACGGGAATTAAATTAGGGGAACAACAAGGGTGAGGGTATTTTGTTCATTGTGAGCAACTTACAACTTAGATTAGGGGTGAGGGAAACCTCAGGTCCAGGGGGGGCCAAATGCGGCCCCCAGCCCTCTCTGTCTGGCCCTTATGACTCTGGCTTGCCTGGGTGGAGGACAGAGGGTGTGTGTGTGTACTGTACAAAGGTGAAATTTACATTTGTTGCTCCTGCCTCTTTGGGCCTTGTTTAGCCTTCCCCAAACTGGCATATAATCAGGGCTGGCACCAGGCATGACTGGACCATTGGGTACCAGCCTTCTCTGCACCCGTAGCACCATAGCCCAACACCCCTACCACGCACCTGCCCACGCTCCCCACCTACTTCTCGTGTCATGAGAACGATGTGCACGTACAGTGTCCATGCCTGCCATCAACTTAGATGGCGATGGGGGCGTCAGCTATCTGCTGTCTTGGGGGATGGCAGGCACACGTGCACAGTGCGCATGGCATTCACACTGATGTAGGTAGGTGGGCCATGTGAGCCGGCTTACTGAAGTCTGCGCTATCTGTATTAGGGGTTAGCCTGGGAACTCTCTGTGAGCAATCTGCAGCAGGGCTGGGTTGCAGGACCCAACTGTGCTGGGGATCACCAAACTGAAGCTCCACCCTCCCACCCTAAGGAGGGGCCCTTCAGGGGGTCCTCTAGGCCACAGGGGCCCTCAGCCAGGGCCCAACCTGGCCACCCTCTGGCACCAGCACTGCATATAATCCCCAGAAGGGAAAGCGGCTCTCAAGCTGAAAAAGGCTTGCCGCCCCTGACATGGATAAGAAGATGCACCCAAAGATGTGGAAACTGTGGGACAGGAGCAATAGATGCTGCCTGCCTCCCCCAAAGAGCTCAGACCCAAGGCAAAGGAAGCTCCCCGTTGATCCTGCCCACATCCTCAGCCCAATAATTGGCTTCTCCGACCTTCCGCCGACAATTCCTCGGGAATGAGGGGATAACAAGATGTCCTCCTTTCCCCCCATCAGGGCTGACGCAGGTAAGTGGCGGGAGGTTATTCTTACCACTGGCCCAGGAGTGGCGTTGGGGAGCATCCTGAAGGTAGTGCTGGATGAGGGCGTTGCCCATGGACGCCCCGTAGTGGGCCGCGTCGTGGCCCGTGGTGTCGACGAGACCGACCCGTGCTCCACCGTGGAGAAGGACTTCCACTGTCTCCACGCTGCCGTTCTCACACGCCACCATCAGGGCTGTGCTGAAGCAATGACAGGGCCAGTTAAGCTCGGAGAGGGGGGGTTGCACCAAAGGGAGGAGGCCTTGTTGAAATAAGTTGGAATGTAGGAATCTGCCTCCATTTGCACTTGGCATTGTCTGCACTGAGTGGCATATTCCTAATTTGAGAATAGGTTTCAGCACCTTGTACGCTTTCTGGAAAAACCTGGAGTGGATTCCACTGCCCCACTGACATGGAGCCAGCAGGCTCTGCTGCGTAGGGACATCGGATGCTGCCTTGTAACGAGTCAGGCCATTGCTCCATCTAGCTCAGTAGAGTTTACACTGACTGGCAGAGGCTCTACAGGGGATCTCTCTCCCAGCCCTACCTGGAGACGCCATTGGGGATTGAACTGGGGACCTTCAGCGTGCAAGGCAGAGGCTTTGCCGCTGAGCTGTGGGCCTTCCTAATAGGCATGACATCATCCTGGTAAGTCTTTATTGGAAGCACTGCAAAGAATGGTTTAATAAAATATGGGATTTTGCTACAACGGAAAAAATGATATCGTATTTGACAGCAACAATGGGAAGTGAATATGGAAGTAAATTTTGAAAAAAAATAAAACAGTTACACAACATCGTCAAGAAATCTCCCGCAACTGCACATTCAGGTAGGCTTTTGTATGCAGTAGGTACACATTTTTGCAATCAGTTTCTCATAATGAAATGCATTTTCGTACGTTGTTTTCACTGAGATATTCATTTTTATGCATGCTTTCCCCCAATCTATGCATTTTTGTAAACATTGGTTAGAGAAGAGCATTGCAACATTCAGAGAAGTGCAAATTTCGAAGGATGGCTACGTTTCAGCTCTCCAAGTGCAAATCTGACAGATTTGGCTAAAAATGTGAACTGAATTGAGTTTCTCTCCCGTTGCTATGCCCATCCCCAACCCCCTGCCCGGCTCTCTCACAGAAAAGGCCCTCACCGGCCCCGCTGGTCTCTGGCATTGACGGCGGCTCCCCGGTGCAGCAGGTAACGGCAAAGCTCAGAATGGCTCATCTTGGCAGCAAGCATGAGAGGGGTCGCCCCGTCCTGCCGCAAGAGAGGAGACAGACAATGAATGCAGGGAGGGGGCAACGCGGCTCGATGAGGCATGCATTCGTTATATAGAGCAAGGGTGGAAGCTTCAAACCCAGGGGCCAAAGGCAATGCCATTTGGCCCCCTAGGTCTCAGATTAATAGCAGTGCCGATGATATTCTAGTTTTTTCAATAATAATAATAAAAAAAACTCTGTGTCCAGATAGCTGAAACTGGCCCCTGCCAAAAAATAGCTCGATTCTGATATTTTCATACATTATGAAAATGTGCATGATAGTTCTTTATTCCGAATGCTGCTCTTAATTTGAGTGTGATGTTCTGCACACTTTCCTTTCATCAAAGCCAAAAAGGCCTTTCTTTGCATTAGCCACAAGCCGTTGCAACTGGAATACACAGAGAAAATAGAAAC
This sequence comes from Rhineura floridana, assembly GCF_030035675.1. NCBI lineage: Eukaryota > Metazoa > Chordata > Lepidosauria > Squamata > Rhineuridae > Rhineura > Rhineura floridana. Next base: position 2,259,188 of record NC_084497.1, on the reverse strand, counting down.
CAGATAAACAGTTTGATCAAATTACCTGACTAAAATTCAAGCATTTACGTGAGATGCCAGCCCATAAAAATTAATGTCTACCGAATCCATCATCATAAAACAACTAACAGATAAAAGTATCAACTGGGCAAAAAACTATAAGGTGCCATAGTTGATCCGGTTCGAATGGCACCTGCTAAAAACTTTGCAGACTTTGTTCTTGGCCTGCAAGAAGAAAAGCCACATACAAAATTAGCTGAACACCCGGGAAAAGATGACAACAGTGGAGCAATCCGTTCGCTTCTCTGATCTCTGTAGAAAGAGCAAAACAGCAGTGAGCAAGCGACGGTTTCAACACTCATCTCTGCATGGATATACATGCCGCCCTGGGCTCCTACTGGGAGGAAGAGCGGGATGTAAATCTAATAAGTAAATAAAATACATGCTTTTTCAATGGGGTTCTTTCAAAATGCCCCTCCAGTACAGCTGATGGTAGTTTATTCAATCTTGCTCTACTAAAAGCTCTTCAGTGCTGAAGGATTATTGGGTTTTCCCTTCATCAGGTGTGGAAGGGTACCTACCCGAGCCCTGTTCACACTTCTGCAAACCACGAGGGCTACAAACTTAGGTCTAAATTAAAAGAGAGATGGCTAGGGAGCATAATTTTGTTGATTATATTCCTTTTGGCGGCTTTTCGGTGCTTGCAGCTTATACATAGCCCTGTATAATGAGCGCTTTGATCTGGTAGTGAGAAAAATTAAGAGTAGAGTAGGAAATGGGGGAGGATCCTGCGAATGTGGGGTGGGGCTTACCTGGTCCTTTGTGTCCAAGGGAGCCTTAAAGTCACAAAGAATTTCCAGACAAGAGATGAATCCATTGACAGCTGGGGGGAAAAGAGGATACAAGGATCCAGCGTCGTATTAAGACAGAGACCCCATCTGCAATTTACATTTAAAGCATCATCATACCACTTCCTCTCAAAGAATCCTGGGAACTGTAGTTTGGGAAGGGTGCTGAGAGTTGTTACACACCCCATTCCCCTCTCACAGCTACAATTCCCAGGGAAGAGGGATTGATTGTTAAACTGCTCTGAGAATTGAAGCTGGGAATGCCACGTATAGAGAATTGCTGTTGCGCTCAGATCCTGCTGTTGGGCATCAGGTTGGCCACTATGAGACCAGGATGCTGGATTAGATGGGCCACTGGCTTGATCCAGCAGCAGGGCTCTTTCTGTGTTCGTATCTGTCTGACAGCGTGACGGGGGCATCATTCAAGTTCCACTTCAGTAGCAAAAAGTCATGAGCCACTGCTTGTTCACTGTGAAGGTTTGGTCTGGGGATTTGCACACACGCACACAGCTGACCTGCATGATGTAGGGCTGTCCGTCCATGGCTGTCTGCCACATCAACAGGACAGGACGCCTGGGAGAGGAGAGAGACGTTTAGCAGCAAATGGGTTTAAAAGACAGTGGAAGATGCATCGGATGCATTAGGCTGCATTCTGCAGTCTTACGGAAGACTAGTATTCTACTGCACTGGACAGAGGGCTTTTACAGAGTTTAGAGTAAGCAAAATAAAACTTGGTAATGCCAGATGTCCTTTCACGGAGGATAATCCCCAATGATTGTTAAAAAAAAAACCCAGTGCTTGAAAATGAGTGTGTGAGTTCAGACAGAGATATACCTGCAACAGCTTGCTCACACATTGCGGGTGCCCATGCTTAGCTGACAGATGTAACGCTGCATAGCCTGTGGATCAGGGGTGGGGGAGAGAGATATTGAGAGAAGGGAAATGGGATGTTACTTGACTTCAAACCAGGCTAAATTTTATTTATGGTTAATTAGGGTTAGGGCTGGCCCCTGAATTGCTTTGGGCCCTGGAGCTAGGTTGGGTTAGGCTAGCCCTGGATTGTCTTGGGTCAAATCAGAGCCAATCTGATTTGGGATTGTCTCGGGGAGGGGTACACAACCCACAGCCCTGGGCTCCTGCTGGGAGGAAAGGCGGGATATAAATCCAATAAACAAAAACAAACACTATCGAATACCTGACCCATCAGTTGCCATGGGGTCTGCTCCATGGGTCAGCATCGCCTCCAGGCAATCCACATTCCCTTTCATTGCGGCCAGATGGAACCTGCAGCACAAACCGGATCCCCTGTTAGTCCAGGGTCCTGGGGGCCGGATGAACAAGAGGGTTGAACATTCTACAGAGTACGGACACAGCCTAACTAAACCTCCTGCTGAGATCCTGCAGTTAAGGGGTTGTATCCCATGTAAGTCCTACTCAGAGGAGACCCACTGAAATGAATGGTCATGGCCAACTTAGGCCCATTGATTTCAATGGGTCTACGCTGAGCAGTCAGTTGGATTCAACCCAAGGTCTCCCGAGAATGACCGGCCAACCGTCTCTCAAATAAAGATATTTGGCTTACGCCGATTTCCCTTCCGAGTCCAGCTTGGTGGGGATCAGGCCCTTCCGGAGAAGGAGGGAGGAGGCACGATCCGCGTCATTGTATTCCACAGCCTGCAGAAGCTTCTCGTCATTTTTGCTCCAGTCCTGGCTCTGAAAACAAACACACAACGAAAAATCAGCCAAATGGTGAAGCAGTAGCTGGATCAAATCTGCGACAATGTTGGGGGCTTTTGAGCTCAGAGATGGAGATGCCCTTGGGACTGAGCCTGGGACCTTCCACACGGCAAGCGGATGCTCTGCCATTGAGCCACAGCTATATCCAGGTTATTATTATTATTATTAGATCTATATCCACTTCCTCCCAGTAGGAGTCCAGGGTGGATTTAACGTTACTATACCTATTTTAAGAGAAACTGTGGGTTGTATCTAATATAAGTAAGACTCAGAGTAGACCAGGTGAAGTTAAACTGACCCTGGGACCTTCCTCACTGAACGACGGCCCTTCCCGAGAAATAAATTGAAGGTTCCAGTCCTCATGGTTCTTATTAAAGGGCAGACTTAACTGGAATTATTATTATTTATTACATTTGTATACCGCCCCATAGCTGAAGCTCTCTGGGTGGTTTACAACAATTAAAACAAATATACAAATTTAAAAGCACTTAAAAAAACAATTTAAAAACACATGCTAAAAAGCCTGGGAGAAAAGGAATAAGAAACTGCCTTGTACTGAGACAGATGCATTGGTCCATCTTGCTTAGCACTGTCTACACTGACCGGCAGTGGCTCTCTGAGGTTTCAGGCAGGGAGTCTCTCCCTGCCCCACCTGGAGATGCAGCCGGGGATTGAACTTGGGTCCTTCTGCATGCAAGGCAGGGGCTCTGCCTCTGAGCTATGGCCCCGTTATAGTGCAGCAATGGCCTAAGGAGGGGTGGGGGAGAACCTTGATTCCGTTTGCACTGAAAACCAAATTTATCAGATTTGCACTTTCCAAAACAATATGAGACATGAAACAGCCCTCCTTCGAAATTCGCACTTATCTGGATTTTGTGATGCAGTTCTCCAGTCAAGCAACATTTACGAAAATGCATCTATTAACAAATTAAATGGGTCCACATGTGTATGAGTGAGTGAGAGAGTCCTATATCCCTGAGTCCCTTGGAAGGCAGGAGGATACTACTACTAATGATGATGATGATGATGATGATGATGATGATGATGATAAATTCCATCATGGGAAGAGGGTCATAAAAAGGGACCAAAAAAATGCTCATTTGTCCTATGCAGCAAATAAGGATTTATCCAGTCCATACTTCTGGAATCAGGGATGTTTTTCTCCAATAATGCACAAATTGAGGGATGTTTTTTTTACCCCAGTTGGCACTAATTTCTCCTTCCTCCTCTTCTTGGCTAAGACTCTATTAATGCAGAAAGCGATGGTATGCACATGCCTGTCTCTCTGAGCATGTACAGAATGCACGACCCCTCCTTTTCCCCATGACAGCCAACCTCCCTAAATGAAAGAATGGGCAGCTGAATCTCTCAGCACCTTTCATTTGAAAAAGTAGATGCTGATAGTTAAACCCGGGCTGAAGGGGATGGAGAAATGAAGACGGGGCGTCCCTGGCAGGGAGGACGAGGATGATGCAGTTATAGGAGTGGTTGCAGAGAAGGAGGATGGGAGCAGCATCAGAAGGAGGGGTGTCCAAACTACAGAAGGGGGGGGGAGAGAGAAACATGAACGTACCGTGAAGGAGGAGGCTGCACAGAAGCAAATTTGCTTCATGGTCCCTCCCAGAAAGTAGCGGGTAGCCATCCATCCGATCAGCCCCCCACCACCCGGCTTGGCAAAGGGGGAAGAAGAGGAGGGTAAGAGGGGACCAGGGATGCAGGATGGAGGATGCTGGCAGGCGTTGGTGCTGATAATAGTCTCCAAACCAGCTTACAGAGGCCACAGCTACGGTTGAGCTGACCCCCCCTAGTGGCCAAAAAGTCCTTCCTTTCTGGAGAAAATGGAGCCAGCCCTTACAAACCCACAGTAACCAGTGATAATTATATCACCACCATTACCACCAGTGCTTTTTTGCTAAATAAATAACGAAATGAATAAAAACGAGGTGCCAGTAATCCTACCTTGCTAAAACAGGGTCAGTTCTGCCTGAAAATTGACCAGCATTTTACTGGGGATTTCTCCTCATAAACAAAGACACACGGCTGCACAGCAGCGTCCCCTACCAGGATGCATTTTTGTACCCTATTTTCATGAGTAGATGCATTTCTAGACACACTTGGCCCCAGCGGATGCATATTTTAAAAAAGGAACACATCAATTTGCTGGAGAACCGCATTGCAAATTTCAGAGAAGTGCGGATTTCGGAGGACCACTGCATCCCGGGGTCTTGTTTCAGGAACTGCGAATGAGGTAGGTTCACCTTTAAATGCAAACTGAATCGAACATCTCCCCCATTCCAGTCTGGAGCAGAAAGAAGCTGTAAACCTGAGAGAGGAGCCTGGAAGGTGTGCTCTCCCTCCCTCCCTCCCTCCCTCCCAGCATTGCTCTCCTTCCTCTCTCAGGCCATTCTCCCAGCATGATCCCTGGGAGGCAGCATCTGGACAGGTCCTTGTGCCAGGCTGACCTAGGTTGCCACCGCTGGCTCTGATCCACTTGGGGATTCATTACGAAACCAAGACGTTGGCACACAACTCTTGCGGGCAGTTGCCTCTGCTGTAGGCCAGCAGTCTGACTTTGCGCCACCTCTGCACTACACATCTCAAGCAGCCTCATGCCACTTCAAACCATTTATTCTCCTCACAGAGTTGCAATTCCCAGAGTGGCTTCCCTCTTCCCAGGGAAAGAATGTTTGTGGCCAATTTGGAAGGACGTCAACAGCAAGAGCAGGACCTTGGAGAGGAACCAAGTTTCAGGACCACAGTCAGGCCACATCCACACTAGACACTGCAAGCAGAATCATGCCACTTTAAACAGTCCCGGCTTCCTGGGAGATGTAGTTTGTGAAAGGTGCAACTGAGAGTTGCTAGGAGACCCCATTCCCCTCACAGAGCTAAAATTCCCTGAGTGGTTTAACAGTCCTTCCCTCTTCCCAGGGAACTCAGGGAATTGTAGCTCTGTGAGGGGAAGAGGGGGTCTCTGTCCTGAGAACACTCAGCACCCTTCACAAACTACAGGTCCCAGGATGCTTTGAGGGAAGCCAGGCCATTTAAAGCAGTCTGATACTGCTTTCAATATATAGTAAAGCCATGTCACAAACATAAATAGGACTTGCAGCAAAACATTTTTTGAAGCCTGTCCTGCTCTGTTCAAAAAGCACAATGTTATCGACAGATCAGAACAGAGATGCGTCACCAGGAAGAGAAATGACATCAACATGAATGTGCTTTACAGATGCATCCCTGCTTGACTCTGAGATTTTGCTTCTAGAGTCCCTGAGGAGGGAACTCTAGCATCTCAGCCTAACAACTTTTTAATGAGGCATCCTCAAAAGACAATGATTTAGCAGGGATCAATAAGGACTAGGTCAGGGGTGCCCAAACTGTGGTCCGTGGACCCTCAGTGGTCCATGAGCTCAATTTAGGTGGTCGTGATGCATGTCTGCATTAAATACCTCTAGTAATTTTCAATTGTATTTTGATTGCTTCTTTTGTGACTTGTACAGCATTTTATTGTTCAACAGAATGCCAGTTGCAACACAATAAAACACAACATAAGGAATGAAAGAAAACATGAAAACACAATTAAAAATCCGTGCAGCTTCTAGCCCAGGCACTGCAATCGCTGCAACGGGCAGAAAAAAAAATAATTAAGGGGTCTGCTGAGACCCTCAGCAATATTCAAGTGGTCCGCAGGGAAAAAAATAAGCCCAATGCAAGCCCCTTTTAATTTCGGTATGCTCCTGGAATCAGCCCGAAACCTGGATGTGCAGATATGCACCAAACCAAGTGTGCCAACTGTTTGTTCAGCCTGCAGCTTCCAAGAAAGAGGGAGCAAGGAGGCTGGGTGGGACAGGTTTGAATCTACCCTTAGAAACTTTTTTTAAAAAGCCAAAAAGACATTGTGGTGAGAGTTGCAGTTCCTACTCACGTCAGACTTCTTAAACCTGGCCTTGAGACTCTTCATCTTGACTTTTGCTCTCTGTAACAGAGAAATGAAGATGTGGGTCAGGGCTTCACCTATAAATAGGATGGTGCTTGCATGGAAGTCTCATAGTCGGATCCAGGATCCAAGCCCCCCCCCCCCACCTCCCCACAATCTTAGACATGTAGGGCAGGCGTGAGAAACCTTTGGCCCACCAGATGTGGATGAACTACAACTCCCATCAGCCCTAGCAAGGCTGGCCAACAGCCAGGGGGGATGGGAGCTGTAGTTCAGCCACATCCAGAGGGCCAAAGTTTTCTCCACATCTGATGTAGAGCAAGGACGACTTTGGCTGTGGTGACAGTAATTGTCTACACACCACACATTTAAAGCACATGGCTTCCCTCAAAGAATCCTGGGAAATGCAATTCCCAGAAAACTTAACAAATAATAGTTCCCAGGATCCTTTGGGGGAAGCCGTAGGCTTCAAAAGTGCTTTAGATGTGTGGCGTGTATGTGCACAGTCCGTGCAAAGGAGGAAATAGATGTTTATTCAGAGGGGAATCCAGCTGGACTCAAGTAAGCATGCATAAGAATGCAACGTTGGTCATCAGGTTGGATGCCAAATTCTTTTTTTAAAAAAACAACCAGTTATCTAATTTTGGGAAGAAAATATTTTCTCTCTCTCTGCAAGTTTAAAGGGAATAGGCAAGCAGGCAAAGTAAGCATCACAGGAATACCATGGGAAGCTGGCTTATAGCATGTTAGGCCATTCGTCCATCTAACTCAGTCCTCCTGACACTGACTGGCAGCACCTTTCCAGGGTTTCACACTAGGATGTTTCTCAGTCATACCCAGAGATGCCAGAGACTGAACCTGTAACCTTCAGCGTGCAAAGCATGTGCTCTTCCACTGAGAATTCCCCTAAGAATAAAGTAAGATGCTAGTCCTCATGGTCCTGAACAAAGGGCTGATTAAAATAGGAAGCTGTTTCCTGAGCCAGTCCATCTAGCTCAATATTGTCTACACTGACTGGCAGGGACTCTCCGGGGTGTGTTTCCCAGCCCTGATAGAACCTGGGGCCTTCTGCAAGCACGAGTGGAGCTGTAAGCCCACTGCCTGCAACCTGCCTGTCAAGAACTGGTTCACGCAGCCTTGTAACATAACTGTGATCTCAGCCTCGTTACCTTCCCTTTTTCCACAGCAGAGCTCAGAAGCAACTGGTTCCTTTGGGGGATCCATCGAGCACACAACCCACTTGGGGTGCGAAACTCAGTCCTCTGGGCTCCAACCTCAGGATAACATCGGCCCTGCGTTTCCACCATCCCACATGACCTAATTAGAAGCCATCTTTGCGCCATGCCAGGGGACCAAAACTAACACGGCTCTGCATGTTTAAACAGATTGTTTATCCAGGGAAACTCACCTCCACTTGGGATATAAAAAAGGGGGGGTCACATCAGTCTCTGTAGCATCTCTGGGTGAACTGGAAATTTTGCTTGGCTCTGAAAGGATATTGTAGAGCTGGAAACGATCCCGAAAAGGACAGTCCAAATGATGATGGAGTTTGTGGCAAAACACCTTTGAGGAAAGGTCATGACATTTGGGGCTTTTTAGTTTAGAGAAAGGGAGAGTAAGGGAGGGGAATATGAAATTATGCATGGAGAAAGTGGATAGAGAAACGTTTTTCTCCCTCTCTTGTAACTTGTGGACATCCAATGAAGCAGAATATTGGAAGATTCAGGACAGAGTTAAAGAAAATACTTCTTCACATAGCACAGAATTAAACTCTGGAATTTGCTCCCACAAGCAGCAGCGATGGCCACCAGCATGGATGGCTTTGAAAGAAGACTAGACAAATTCACGGAGGATCAGGCTACCAATGGCTTCTACTAGCCACAGTGACTATGGTCTACCTCCTACCTGCTGTAGGAGGCACGATGCCTCTGAATACCCGTTGCTGGGATCACAAGTGGGGAGGGCACTGCTGTGGGGTTCAGGTCCTGCTTGTGGTCTTCCCATAATGGGTATCCGGTTAACCACTGTGAGAACAGGATGCTGGACTAGATGGGCCCCCTTTGCCCTCATCTAGTGGCCGGGCTCTTATACCTTTTATGTTAAAGACTCTCCTATTTTTTTCAAAAATGCAAAACTTACATTAGGTGGTCTCTGGGGGTGAAGGCCTGTTATAGGCTCTTGGGTAGCACTTGCCTCGCTCGCCTCAGTCTTCCTCTTCGCATCTAGCCATCGCCAGGCGGGCTCCGTGGGGTGCCTTTGTCCTCCGTTAACAGAGAGGAAAGACAAAAGAACAAATCCAAAAGTATCTCCTTACTGCAGCCTGGCTCAAAAGCAACGTCAAGTATTGGGGTTATTTTCAACATCGCTTGGACAGCGTCCCCACCAATGAGACACCGATCCCAGGGGAGGGCGCTTTCTGCCATGGGAATTAAGTTACCACCTGTAGCAGGTAAGGTTACCACGACTGCTGCCCTGAGCGTGAGATTATTAGCTGCCCCATTCCTCCATTTAAAAAGAAGAAGAAACATAGAGGAGGCAACAATTCCTTTTGGGGTCTTAAAATGCAGGGTGTAAGCTTTTGAGTTGCACAGGACGCTTCAGCAAGAAGGTGTCCGTGCTGGAGCATATCATCGAGCTGTCTGTTCCATGTCTTTGGTCTCCAGAGGACAGAGATGGAGGCAGGCACTTCATCAATTTAGATTAGGATTAGGATTACACATGGCTCGCCGGCGGCTCTGTGTCAGTAGGGCAGTGGAATCTGCTCTGTGTTTTAGTCCAAACTTCAAAGAACCTGTGCAAGGTGCTGAAACCTAGGTCCATGAAAGTCCAGCCTAAAACCTGGAGGAGATTGTACTGCCCCACTGAAACGGAGCTGCCACAAGCATTACACAAAACATCAGAGCCCTGCTGAACCCCATCCACAATCCGTCGAGTGACGCTTTCTTCTTAAGGTTCCTACAAAGCCTTATACATCTTAGAGGAGTCACAGCACCCAACTCTGACCACTGGCGATCGATCGACCTGTCCCTTTTGGTGCCTCGCCATTTCTCATTTTCTCCAGTCATAAATTCTATTCTCCACATCCCTACATCAGTTTGCCATTCATTCTTTTTAAAAAGTCGTCATGAAAAAGTTGTCAGCATTTTGTGCAAATTTCTCCCACAATACACATTTTATATGCAGTTTTGCCACCACCATCATCATTGTTTATTAGATTTATTAATCTTGTTACCCAAGGGACAACATTGTTAAAAACAACAATAAATACATCATACTATGGTATGTTATTTTCACTAATATATGCATTTTTAATGGACACTTCACCCCAGTCTGTGCCTTCTTATACACATTTCTTGGAGGGAGAACTGCACCACAAAAAGTGAAGTGAGGATTTTGTCATACATAAGAACACAAGAAGTCCTGCTTGACCTGGCCAAGAAACCATCTAGCCCTGAATTCTGTTCCCAGGAGCAGCCAGTCAAGATGCTTGTGAAAACACCACCAAAGCAGGGAATAAAGCTCTTATAGCTTTGCCCTGCTGTTTGTCCTTCACATCCGGTGGTCAGAGGTTGACTGCTCCTGGACATGGAGGCTCACAGCCTAATAAAAGTTTTTAAATATGTTCTTATTTTATTATATTTGTAATGTTTTACTAATTTGTTGTTTGCCGCTCTTGCCTCCTTTGGGAGGAAGGGCTGGATAGATACCTATTTAATTAATTAATTAATAATGCCCCCCTTCAAACTCAGTTGAACTTCACTTTTTTTCCTGAACCAGCTTCACAGGATTGGCCAGTAAAGTAAAGAAGCAACCACCAAACTCTAAATGGAAGGGGGGGGGAGACCTCCCTTGCCATCTTTAGATGTGCTGTGAAACCTTTTTTCTTTCCACAAGGCTCTCAGTAGTGATCATATCCCCACTAACCTGGGAGTAAGCCCCATTGAATTCAACAGGGCTTATTTCTGAGTAATTAGGACTGGGCTGTGATCCTTATTACATCTAAGCCGGTTCTTAGTTTGTTTTTATGTTGATTAATGTGTGTGCTGATTAATTATGCTTTTTAATTGTTTTTAGATATTATTTATTTATTTATAACATGTACATTGCTATTCATAAAAAATTATCTCGGTGGCATACAGAAACAAACATCATACAAAATTTAAAAATACAAGATAAATTAAAAACAACAAAAAGTAAAAATGACAAAATAAGACTTCCCTTTATATATATAAAAACCTGGAGGGCAGTATCAGCATTACTTAGCTTCTGCAAATTATAGGGATCCAGAGGCTTTCAAAACTATGTATATATTATATATATTTCAGCCTAACAGAGTTAAGGGCATACTTTTCAAGATTTTGCCATATCGTATTTTCCCACTAGATGGCAGTGTAACATTACTATTAGCAAGAAGAGCCCATCTGCCAGAAACAAACATGGCGGCGCCTGCCTCGGAAAGGGAACTTACATCTTCATAAACAAAACATGGCGTCCTCCTCGCCGAGATTTCACGCGTGCGCAGAAGCGGTTTCCAACGGTATTTCCTTCCCCCATCTTCCTCATATCCGCCCTCACCGGAAGTGTGATCTCAAAAGGGGGGTGAATTTTATCGTCAGAAATAAATACTCAAAACGGAGAGTGAAGAAGAGAAGGGGAAGAAGGGGGGGTGAGGGGAGGATGTCGGTGAATTACGCCGCGGGGCTCTCGCCTTACTCGGATAAAGGCAAATGCGGCCTCCCTGAGGTAAGGCAGGCAGGGGAATCCCGGTTTCCATAGAAACCGCGGCTTAAAATCACCCCAACCCCTCAAATTTGTGTGATTTTTTTTTTGCAGCGGTGGGAGGGTGTCTCAGGGAATGGAACAGCCAACACCCTCCCTCTCTCCCCCCCCGGAAAAAAGCAGCAATTGGAATGTATGGGAAGTCCCCGGATGTTGTGTTTGTAGCGGGGGGCGGGAGGGAGTCTCAATAAAGGGAACAGCCCAGCTGCTTCCCACACTCTGTTTTCTCCCCCACCCCGAAAAAAACCAAGCCCATTGGAGTGTATGGGATAAAGTCCCCGAATGTGGCTATGTTTGGGAGGGTCTGGGGGTCATAGAATCATAGAATAGCAGAGTTGGAAGGGGCCTTTAAGGCCATCGAGTCCAACCCGCAGCTCAATGCAGGAATCCAAATCAAAACATTTGGTGGGAAAGGGGGAGGTACTTTGGGATCTCCAAAATAAAACCCCACAGGAAGGAGGGGTTTCTTTGGGGGGGGACAGAGGGGATGCTGGAGCCTGGCTTGGGGGGGCAGATAAATGCTTGTATGAAGGGAGGGTCTTTTGAATTTATATGCCATTTCCCATACAAATAATGCTCAGAGTGGCTTACAAACATTCAAATGATGACATCAATAGCAGTCAGTTCAAAAACATAACAATCATTTTAGATCATCTCAAAACATAACAATCCAACAATACAAACTCCAACTGATTACCTATTTGTATATTTATATCTCTACGTATGAATATGAAAGTTGGACAGTGAAAAAAGCAGATAAGAGAAAGATCAACTCCTTTGAAATGTGGTGTTGGAGGAGTGCTTTGCGGATACCATGGACTGTGAAAAAGACAAATAATTGGGTGATAGAACAAATTAAACCAGAACTATCATTAGAAGCCAAAATGAGGAAACTGAGGTTATCATACTTTGGACACATCATGAGAAGACATGATTCACTAGAAAAGACAATAATACTGGGGAAAACAGAGGGAGTAGAAAAAGAAGAAGGCCAAACAAGTGATGGATTGATTCCATAAAGGAAGCCACAGACCTGAACTTACAAGATCTGAACAGAGTGGTTCATGACAGATGCTCTTGGAGGTCGCAGGTTCATAGGGTCACCATAACTCGCAATCAACTTGAAGGCACATAACAACAACAACAAATATATATATAAAAGGGTGGTTGGCATAAAGAGCCAATCAAATAACCCAAGGGGGAGGAGTAGGTGAAAATCAGGGGCTCCTCCCTCCAAAAATATATATTTCCTACTTGGCCCTGAAAAAGGACAACTGGTAAAAAAAACCCAATGGGTGGGTATTCAGTGCTGATCCTACTCGGAGTAGACCCGTTTGAACGTAACAGGCATGGCTACCTTGGGTTCGTTCCTTTCAGTGGGTCTCTTCTGAGTAGGGCTTAGCTGAATATGGGCCCATAGTAAGGTTCCAGTCCTCATGGTTCCAAATAAATAAGAAGCTGCCTTAGTATAATAGCATAATTAGCACAAGGCAGCCTCCTATTTAGACCAGCCCTTTATTCAGAGCTGTGAGGACTGGAGCCTTACTTTGGGCCCACTGAAATGAAGATGAGTTTGGGTAGGTGGGGTTGACTGCCTCCTCTCAACTGCCGGGACTTACCACTGTAAATGGCCAAGACTCATAATGTAGATTTGGGTGGGTGGGCATGTGTCTGTGGCAACGAGGATCAGCCTTTCCTTCTGACCCGTCCACTCCATTTTTTCTCTTCAGTTCTTTGACCCGCCAGACGAGTTGGATAGAAAAGTCCACCAGCTGGCTGACTTGATCCGGGACGCATCCCACGTGGTGTTCCACACCGGCGCTGGCATCAGCACAGCCTCTGGGATCCCGGACTTCAGGTAAGCTGAGCAACGCGCAGTTGCAGGATGGGTGTTGGGTGATTTTACAATCTGTTCTTCTTCCCAGGGAATTCTGGGAATAGTGAGGGAGATGGGGGGAGTCTTCTAACAACTCTCGGCACCTTGAACTAACTACACTTTCCAGGATTCTTTGGGGGAAGCCATGACTGTTTAAAGTGGAATCAAAGCGGAATAAATATGTGGTGCAGACAGAGGCCTTAATGGTTAGCTGGCCGCTGCACCCATCTTCCATGGAAACTCCTCCAAGAAGCCACAGGGGCAGCAACACTGGTAGCAATCAGCAGAGACTGCGACGGCAGTGCTAGGGTGACAAAACTGCTCCCTTGCATTTTTGTAGTGGAGCATTGATTATGTTGTTGGCGTGTTTTAATTCAGGGGTTCCCAAGCTGTGGCCTGTGGACCACTGGTGGTCTGCAAGCTTCATTCTGGTGGTCTGTGCTGTGTCTGTGAGTTCGTGGTTGAAGGCAGCAGATGTTACACCCATTGCGTTCAATATTCATATTGATCTTTCGATTGTATTGTTACTGTTCCTTGTACTTCTTATTTTGTGTTTTATGCTATTGCAGTTTGAATTCTATCATAGAGCAAAAAGCAGAGCACATTATAGTTGCCACAGCAGGCAGAAAAGATGAATCAGTGGTCTGCTAAGACCCTCTGCAATTTTCAACTAGTGCGTAGGGGAAAGAATCTGTTATCATGTTTACGCCGTCAAATTGAGTTGTTTGTGTCTTGTATGTATTTAGTTATTAAAATATTTATATAAGCTGTGCTTTTCATATAAATATATAAAGGCGGCATTACAGCTTATAAAACATGATAGAATTAAAACAGCAATGACATCATCATTTAAAAACAGTAATAAAAATATTGTGGGATGGTTGTTTTGGAATTTGATTGTTAATTGATGCAGTGATTTGCACTTTTGTTTTGTTGTGTATATAAGTTTAAATAACAATCATCTCCAAAGCTGTGTATGTAACGATTACGATGGCGCTCCCTGTGCTTTCTCAAAGCCCTTTGCTCTTTCTCGAAACGAGCCTTGTGGGACATCTGGGGAGATGTTGGCTAGCAGCAGCTGTGTCTGGTGAAGACTGGAGTTTTGATTTTCCCTCCTCATCCATCCCTGTAGAGGCCCCAACGGCGTCTGGACCATGGAGGAGCGGGGCCTGTCCCCCAAGTTCGACACCACTTTTGAGAACGCGAGGCCGTCTAAGACCCACATGGCCCTCCTGGGAATGCAGAGAGCTGGCATCTTGCGGTTCCTGGTCAGCCAGAACGTCGATGGCCTCCACGTACGTTCCGGCTTCCCCAGGTAACAAGTTGCTTCGTGTTGTCTGGAGAGAGAAAAGGAACAGCCCCTAATTCAGGTTTCCCAAACTTGGGAATGTACGAAGCTGCCCTGTACCAAATCAGACCATTGGTCCATATAGCTCAGTTTTGTCTGCACTGGCTGGCAGCAATTCTCCAGGGTTTGTTTGTCTGTTGTGTTTCTATCACACCTTTCCTCCAAGGAGCCCAAAGTGGCATACGTGGCTCTCCCTATTGCCATTTTATCTCCACGGCCTCTACGTTCCATGGATTCAGTGCTATCTTACTGAGCTATGGTTCCAGTCCTCATAGTAATGAATAAAGGGCTGATTTCAATGGGATCCTGCCTTCAACTGGGTCAGACTATTAGTCCATCTGCTCAGTACTGTCTACACTGACTGGCAGTGGCTCTCCATGGTCTCATTCAGCAGTATTTTTTCTCCCCCAAGTGACATTAAAGCAACGCCTCCACTTAGTTCCATCTCAGGTTCTTTTACAGGGCTGAATCATCAGGTGCACCTCTGCCGTTGATTGTCTGAAGAAGCTTCCCCCCCACACACACACACCATTTTCTGTTCTTCCTCTGCAGGGACAAGCTGGCAGAGTTGCACGGAAACATGTTTGTGGAGGAGTGCATGAAATGTGGCAAGTACGTTCTCCCTTTGCAACTGCTGTGACCTTAGTTGGGCCCCCTGGGGAAGACCTGGGAGCTGTGGGGTTGGAACAAAGCTCTCTGGGGCAGACGCTGTGAGAGAATCCTGTTTGCTGTTCTGGCTGCCCCATTCCATAAACACATAAACAAACAAAATGATATGGCAGCGGAGAGAAAAGCAAATCAAAATGATCTAGGGGATTGGGGCATTACCCATAGGAGGAAAGTTGGGAGCTATAGTTTAGCCTCTTAATGTCATAACCCTTCTCATCACTGTTCCTGTGGTATCTTCTGTCTGCGCTTGTCTTTAAGGCAGTATGTGAGGGACACGGTGGTGGGCACCATGGGCCTCAAGCCAACTGGCCGGCTGTGTGACGTTTCCAAACACAGAGGACTTCGTTCCTGCAGGTAACTCCCCTGTCAGTCGTGGGCTGATCATGTTCTTTGAGGTGGGGGAAGGTTTACACACCATGTCCCCATTTGTAATGGGCTGCGCGAAAGTCCTCTGATCTCGTATTCTTTGGGGTGAAGGAAGGTTTACTTATGATGTCCCTAACAGTCGTAGGCCATGTGAGACTCCCCTATGGTTGTATTCTTTGGAGTGGAGGAAGGTCTGCACACAACATGCTTGGCCCGTAACCCTCAGAGGACAAGCCGCTAAGGGCTGGATTCAGCTGCTCTCCCTTTCCCTGAGGGTGCTGTCTCGATGCTTGGTGCAGGGTTACTAAAGCCATGCTGACTAAAAACGTAATCTTGGCGATCCAGCAGGTTGATTTCAAATCTGGGCAAATGGAAGCCACACACTTCTTTAGCTTTTATACAAGGTTAACTTCACTCTGTCTCCCTCCTCCCCAAGAATCTTGGGAATTGTAGTTAGGAGAGGAGGCTAAGAATCCTCTACTTTGAGGATCTTTCTTCCCTTGGGGAAAAGAAGTTTGAAGCCTTGTTTGCAGTTTAGATAATGCCTCCTTCAGGAGAGTGAGCAGCTCTGCCACTTAGCCAAATAAATAGACTTAAATATTTCATTTGAAATCCACAAAGAGTTTTTTGGTTTTTATCTATCTGACATGTTGTGGTTTTATGTTTTAAAGAGGGAAGCTCATGGACACTATTTTGGACTGGGAAGATTCTCTGCCTGACCGAGACCTCAATCTGGCCAGTGAAGCTAGCAGGTAAGAATCGTCTTCCTTAACGTCCTTTTGGTTAACCCTCCGTGGGCAGAAGATGGCCTGTGGGTGCAGCTGTAATTTAATGAATAATTCGGAATGAGGGTTTATCAGGAGATTGCTGAGATTATTAAGACCGATATTCAAATGACCCCACAGTTTTCATTATTAAACATGCTTGGACGATCAGGCAGTAAATATTCATTCAAAGGAATTATTAATGTGGCTGTTGGCAGCTAATCTCTATCACTCAAAAATGTGTTGTAACTGTGTTGACCTACCCAAGCGATGAGGGTGTTCACCTCACACCTGATCAGAAATCAAAGCTCTTCTAAGAGACTGTTCCCCTCCATGGGGCAGGTTGCTAGATGTGGTCAGCTTTAGCAAATTGTTTACGTGTGCCCGAGTCACCGCTTGGGAAAGGCTTGCCAGTGTTCGCCTGCCGCCCCTTCCAAATCAGGGACACAAGCTAATGTTGACTTCCTCTCTCCCTCCCCTTTTCCCTACAGGAGGGCTGACTTGTCCATCACTTTGGGGACATCCCTGCAAATCAAGCCCAGCGGAGACCTCCCCTTGCTGACGAAGAAAAAAGGAGGGAAGCTGGTGATTGTTAATCTGCAGCCAACTAAGCATGTGAGTTCAGGTCAGGCCCTGCCGACCACCTCGGGGGCTGTCGCAGATAGACAAAGTGATTGTTTTTTTAAATTTTCTTTAGTCAGGTTTCAGCTCTGTTAGTTTTGGGTGTGGGAAACCTTTGGCCCTCCAAAGGGGAACCAAAAGTCCCATCAGTCCCCAGCAAGCATGGCCAATGGCCAGGGATGATGGGAGTTGTAGTTCGGCAACCTCTGGAGGGCCAAAGGTTACCCACACCTGATTTATACCCTGCTGTTCTTCTGTCCTGAAAGTCAAAGCAGTATATACTGGGGTGGTCCTAAAGTGGTGTCCCGTCCAGACGCTGATCAGCTTCAGCAAGGTAGCTGTCCCAAGTTCCTTCAGGGCCTCTCTGCCCTGCCCACAACTGTCCTGCGCTGCTTCTCCTCCCATTGAAACAAACCTTCACACTTTGTCGCAAGGCTGCCAGCTCCTGTTTCTTTCTCTCTCTCTCCTTCCCCCGGTCCGCCCTTCAGGACAAGCATGCGGACCTGCGGATCCACGGTTACGTGGACAACGTCGTGGTGAAGCTCATGAAGCACCTGAGCCTGGAGATCCCCGAGTGGATGAGTCCGGTGGTGGTGGAGAGTGCTGAACTCCTCGAGTCCAAAACGTTTGCGAAGCCCAGCACGGACTTTAAGTTCCTGACAAAGGCGGAGCCCCTCCCAGACTGCAACGGCATTGGGGAGGACCCGGACTCCAGCGTTTCTCTGAAACGGGACTCTTGTCCCCTGGACAATAACTCCATCGTAGCCAAGCGATTGAAACTGGAGCCGCTGGCTACCTGATTGATTGTCTGCATGTGTGTCTGTGTTGTTTCTGTATGTCTTAGAAACACTTTTTTTGGTTAACTTTGTCTTTATATATGACTTTTTAAAAAGAATGTCTTCCCTCCAACTCTGTTTCTTTTTTTAAAAAAAATATTCAAGAAAATACAAAAACAATAGCTGAATACAAGATTCATAATGGAAAAGAAAGAAAAGAGCAAAAACATATTTACCACTGAGAAAGATAACAATACTCCATACTGAGTTCTATAATCACCCTATTGAAAAACCATTCCCGTATCTACTATTCCAAAATCTTATGAAGGGGTTCCCATCTGTCTATGAAACTCAAAATGCTTACTCTTCCTTCTCTTCTCTGGACGTAATACATTTAATTTATCAGTTGCTGCGAGTTTGGGAACTGCTGGTCTAGAGTCAGTAAATAAACAGTTGGCTTCCAGCCTTTGAGATGAAAATGTCCAGCAACTTGGGTGACTTTAAGAGGATTAGACAAATTCATGGAGGAGGACAAGGCAGTCAGTGGCTGCTTGTCCCCATGGCTTACCACCATGTCTAAATCCCTTACCTTAAGTGCCCTTGTGACTCTGGAAGTAGAAACAGTGACCAGTGTTCTCTTGTACTGTTGATTCTATCACAATTTACATAAAACTATAATTGAACCTGTCCTACTGGACAATCAGAGGCACTCTTTGTTTCTTTACTCCTTTCTGACCAAAATACATTTATTACTTTGGGTGTTGCCAAATTTTGCGCTGCAGCAAGTAAAACTCGCCAGGAACTGACCCTAGCCATTTTGTAACCTTTTTTTTTATTTCTTTCTTGGAATTTTATAATCTTATATTTTAACAATTTTATCTTGTATTCTCTTACCCCATTTTATTGCATTTTATTCTTCTGTATATTGGGATAATCTCCTCTTATGAGAGTTTTATGACTCTATTTTATGCCGGTCATTGACCATACCTGTACTCTGTGTCCTGTGTCTTTTGGGGTAAAGGGCAGCAGGAGGACTTAACAGTAACAAGAAATGTTTGATTTGTTATCAGAATGGCTGACATACCATATTATGCTTTCCTGAGAAATGGCGTAATGAGATAATTTTATTGACAAATGGTTTCTGTTTACAAATAGGTTAACAAGAACTAAACTACTTTTACCTAAAATAATTAATATCTACTTCCTCAAAGACATACTGAAGTAAGGAGCACAGAGGTGCAAGAAGTGGGGACAAAGGTTCAAGGGTGCTTTTGTTTGCAAAGTAAGCATGTTAGCTGTGTGTGCTCAGGTCCTACTTTTGGGGTCCGCATTGGGGAATCTGGTCGGCTACTGTGACAACAGGAGGCCGGACTAAATGGGCCATTGGCCTGATCCAGTAGGCCTTTTCTTACAATTTTAAAGGAGACGGGATCAAGCAGAAGGCAATGAGGAAAGTAGGGAGGAATGGAGAGAGACAGACAGAAACTGTCCTCCTTTGTGTGCAGGCATATGTGTGTTGAATCCACTAAAACAGCATCCTCTTGAAACTGCATAGTTTTTTCAGAAGGTCATCACCACCAAACCATAGGTCACATCTTTCCCCTTTGCCTGTCACCATTTAAATGAAATAAAATTGCTTTCCAGAGCTACCATGACACAAAAGCATGGATCTGAGGCACTGATTCTTATGGATCCTCATATTAAAACAAGGGATAATTGGGTGTTAGAACAAATTAAACCAGAATTGTCACGAGAAGCTAAAATGATGAAACTGAGGTTATCCTACTTTGGACGCATAATGAGAAGACACAGTTCACTAGAAAAGACAACAATGCTGGGAAAAACAGAAGGGAGTAGAAAAAGGAAGGTCAAACAAGATGTGGGTTGATTCCACAAAGGAAGCCACAGACTGAACTTACAAGATCTGAACAGGGCGGTTCACGACAGATGCTCTTGGAGGTCACTGATTCATAGGGTCACCATAAGTTGCAATCGACTTGAAGGCACATAACAACAACAAATGTAAAAACAATAAAGATCCATTTGGATCTACGCTCAGGATCAATGGGGTTGTCTCCAACTAAGTCCTATTCAGAGTAGACCCACTGAAATGAATGAGCCTAAGTTTCAATGATTGATATTTGCACATATGCACCCATTTGTTAACTTCTTTCTTTTCTAAAACTTGCTTTTGAGTGTTCATGGCCCTCGTTGCTTCACAGGAAATGTTACCTCACCTCTCCAGACAAAAATTAAACTCTTAACCTAAGAAAAGTCTGGAAGGGTTGTAGAGTTGTTATGTATAGCTGGGCTATCATTTTTTTAAAAGCCTAATTCAAGAGGGTAAGTTGCAAGGAAGCAGATTTTTGGCTGAATGTTAGGAGGCACCACCTAATGGCACAAGTTGTGTGGTGGGTGGGCAGGCTTTCATTTGCTGGAGGTGTTCAAGCAGAGGCTGCGGATTCCTGTGCCAAGCAAGAGGTTAGTTTATATGATCTCCAGAGTCCCCATCCAATTCTGCAAGGCAAAGACCAGCCCCCTGATCTTGTGAGGAACACACTGGTATGTGACAGTTATTATCAAAAGGGCTGGCCTGGCTGGTGCCAAAGGAAAACTGTCCGGATCACACCAAGTGGGCTCCCCGCCCCATCCCTTAAAGCTGAATTTTGGAAGATTCAGCACAGACAAAAGGCAGCATTTCTTCACACAGTTAAACTGTGGCATTCGCTCCTGGATGGCTTTAAAAGAGGATTAGACAAATTCATGGAGGACAAAGCTATCAACGGCTACCAGCCCCAATGGCTTTGTTGAACCTCCACTGTCAGAGGCAGTATGCTTCTGAATTCCAACTGCTGGGAACCCAAGAGTGCTCTTGCACTGAGGTCCTACTTGAGGGTTTCCCATCATGGGCATCTGGCTGGCCACTGTGAGAACAGGAAGCTGGGCTAAATGAGACACCTTTGGCCTGGTCTAGCTGGCTCTCCTTATAAACTTCCCTCAAATTTTGATGTTCTCTTGATCCACATCAGGGACTGGGAAACTGTTTCCCTGCTGACGTTGGATGACAACTCTCGCCATTCCTGGTCATGCTGGCTGTTCTAGCGGGAGCTGCTGGGAATCCGACAACATCTGGACTGCCACAGGTTGCCAGTCGCTATTCTATGTTCTCATAGGCGTCCCTTTGAATGGCCTTTCGTTCAAATATTGCTTAACTTCCTGGTGTTGGTTAGTAGTACGCTCTTTTCTCCCACTCCCCAAACTCTCTGTGCCCAAGGGCAACTGTCATTCAGTTACTCATCATGCCACAGGTGATCGGAAGGCCTGTGGTTTTTTTTGGAGTAGAATTGAGTTGTAAGTTTATTTGGGACTCAGTCAAGACTGGGTGTGTTCTCTCTCCGCTATTTCCACAGAAAAGCTGTTCTCATCAATTGCTGCAATTGTGCCTTTTGCTCTTGCCTTGCATACATTTGAACTTTGCAAAGGAAGGTCAGAAGGAGAAACTCTTCTATTTTGTGAACTTTTGGCCTTGCTGATTCCAACCTAATTTGCAAGATGGGTGGAAGAAAGGATAGATCTGTCAGGAGCTGAGTATGTATCTTGATCCATTCACTTCTCCATCTAGGAGAAATCTGAGTCCGTGCACATTTAGAGTCAAATCTCTGTGAGATCCAAAACAAGCCACCCTTCAAAATTTGCAAATTATCTGAATTATGCGAGGCAGTTTGCCAACCAATGTTTACAAAAGTGCATATGTTAGGGGAAAGCGTGCATACACACATGTTGGATCCAATGAAATATTATCTTGAAACTGAACAAGTTTGGTAAAATGAGCAATGGAAAGAAACAAACTGACCTATTTTCTGTATGTTGATTCTGCAATCTTATGTTGTATACAAATGATATTAGTATCTATCTTCTTTTCCCATCTAATTAACTGTTGGTCCATTCTGCTTAACAATCTGCTAACACGAGCTAAGACAATTTCACTAGAATTGAAGTGAACTTCTGCTTTTATGTTCCTTATTCTTCCACCAAAAAATAATCTCATCTTCCTTCTTTTGAACATCCAGTTAAGGCATCCTTCCTGCAACACTGATACGTGCAATATATTACACCACAAATTATGAATGTGGAATCTGGAAACCTGATAAGTAATTCCTGGGCTTAATAAGTTTGTAACTTTTTTTTTAAGCAATGAATAATTATTTTAAACATTACTTCACATGATAGGAGGTTGGTCAGTCCAGATGTATTTTCATATTTGTGTGTGTGTTTACATGTATTTGAAGGAGTTAAGGGAAATAATGAATAAGATAACATTATCAAAGCATGAAATGAATTTAATGTAACGAATGAATTTGTGATTAATTAGTGTGAAGCACCAGGTTACAGATGACTGACACTGAATTTGGGAGTGTTAAATTACTTAAATCTCTAGATAAATGTAAGGGAAAGGCCAGTATAGTTGGGGAAAGGGTATGGCGCAGTGGCAGAGCATCTTTCAAAGAACTGTCCAGGGTGCTGAAACCCACTCCCACAATAGCTTCAGCACTTTGGACAGCTCTGTGAAAGTTCAGATAAAACCCAGAGTAGATCCACTGCATCACTGACACCAGAACAACCCATCTCCACTACTTGCAGGTGTCTTTTAGACCTGGCGGGCACAACTTGGGGGACGCTGGACAGCAGAGCCTGGGAATGGCATGTTTACTTCACGTACCCAAGGCTCACTTAGCAAGGAAGGAGAAATTTCTCCCAGTCCTTAGATGGGGAGCAACAGAATATGGCTGTCAACATGCCCAAGGGACTAGGAGAGATGTTTCCCTTCTGGACATTCATTCAAGCCCACCTGCCCATACAGCCATAATTTGGTTAATTGGTTTGCAGGTCTTTTGGTGTTATTTTGAATAAATATGACCTTTCCCCTATTCCTTTGTCCCTCAAGTCTTCACCCTGAGTGCGCAGACAACAAACAACACCTCAGCCCAATGGATAAGCAGTCTGGCACAGGTGTGATCACGCAAACATGTTTTCCCCCCTCCTGCTTAACAGCAAGCTCAGCCACAATGGAGCTCAGCGTTAAGGGCTGTCATTATTTCTGACCTCTGTAATTATGAAACACAACAGTAGCTCTAACAGGGCTTGTAACACTTTGCCAAATGATGCCCCGTGAGAGTGAAGATTAGAATCAATTTTACTTTATTGTCTTTGCAACTCTTACAGTAGTGGGTCTCGCCACAGCTGCTGCCCTAAGTTTCAGATCTTTGCTGGTGCTCCTCTGAAATGCTTCCTTCCTCTTTAAATCCTCATAAAAATTCTTCAGCACTTTAGTGCAAATTTCTCTTAATAAACACAATTTTGTGTGCAGTTTGGACTAATGCACACATTTTTGCAAGCAGTTTCTCATAATATAGTGTGTTTTGTATGGTATTTTCACTAATATATTTGTCTTTAAGCACATTTTTCCTTAATATATGCATTTTAAAAAAATATTGATTGGTTGGAGAACTGCACTTCAAAATTCGGGTAACCCTGAATTTTAAAGGAAGGCTGTGTTTCAGTTCCCATATTGATTTGGAAAAATGCAAATTTTAAATGTGAATTGAATTGAATTTTTCTCCCTTCCAGTCACAAATAGGGATGAGGCAGAAATTTCCATTTGAAGGCGAACCTACCTAATTCAACTTCCTGAAACAATATGTGAACCAGAGCACAGCCAGCCTTTGAAAAGATGCACTTCTACGAATTTTGCAATTTAGTTCTTGGGCCAAAGTAACATATCAATAAAAATACGGAATTGCATGACATTTGGAAAAATCGCCAGTGCCTGTCAGACAGAACTGTGCATGGAAATGTGCTTATTAGGAGAAATTTGCACTCAAGGGCTGATGAATTTTCATGAGGAATTTTTAAAAAAGATATAAACTGATGTGGAGAAATCAACTTAAGAAGGGGAAAATGATAAAACCTTTGTTTTTATTGTATTTTTAATGTTTTTATTCTACAGTGGTGATTGTTTATAACGTGTTGTAAACCACTCTGATGTTTTTAACAAAATAGCAGTATATAAATATTTTTATAACTAAAATAAAATAAGCCAGGAGAAACCAAAACTGATAAATTCGCCCAACAGACAAATGTCTTCAACTCCTATTCAGAGTAGATCCATTGAAATGAATGGGCCTAAGTTAGTTATGCCTGCTAACATCAATGCGTCAGTAGGGTTAGCATTGAATACCATCCACTGAATTGTTTTTGCTGAAATATTATAGGTCTCTGACTTTTTTGGGGGGTAAATCTTCATGAAAATATTAGCTGTCTTGAGGGCTACACAGCAACTCCCCCAAACAGAGGGATTATTCAGGGCTTACACCCCAAGCACTTTGGGGGGAAATAAGTAGGTAATCTTAGCTGTTTTAGAAAACTGGTCTTGGCACCAGCAATTCCCATCTGTGGCTTTTCTAGACTTCTACTGAAAAGATGCAAAGAAAAAAGAAGCCTGTTTTCTCAGTTAAGTTTTGTTCAAACTGTTCCCAGAAAGCTGTTGTGAAAGTGGGCTGTGAGTGGTTGTGAATGAATTAATTGTTTTATTATCATGGTCACAGACCACATATTAAAAAAACATACAGTGTGGAGAATTAAAATACTTAAGAGTCAAAACCACCAGAATTCCTAGAGCCCATAGATAATTCTTTAAGGAGCAGGCTGGCAACATTTCCTGATTTGCATTGTAATGAGAAAAAACTTTGCAACATTAGTGGTGATGTAAGATGACACATCACTCAAACAGATTGACACCAGATTGGCAGGATTGCCCTTAGGCAAAGGAGTTAACCAAGGGGAGATTAACTGCATTCTAAATTCATCATACAACTCACAGGAAAGGAGAACATGTTCTACAGATTCTATTACACCAGCTCCACAAGGGCATGTCCGTTCACTGACTGGAATCTTATTAAAACAGCCTTTTAACAGTGCCGAGGGCAGCACGTTGAATTGAGCAAGAGTAAATGCTTTCCTATATTTTGGGATGCTCAATGAAAACATGTAAGGGGCCACAGTAATTCCATAATTGCTAAAATTACTATAAATTTGTGGGGAGCAGAATTTATTGGCTGCATTTCTCAAGTGCTGTAAATCTATATATTAATCTTTGAGCGACAGAGAGCAGGGCCTTCTCAAGTCCATAATTCCCCAGCATGTCAAGAGAAAAACCCAAAGTGTTAATTTTTTTCACCACCGCATGCATCCAACAGCTCTCAAAGGAATTTGAGAGCAGTAGGGAAACATAGCTGCCAGGGGTAAGCGCAGCCACCATTTCAGGACATCAGTCCAGGCTTTTACAAGCTACTGAACTTCTAAGTTCTGCTTCTACTTCTACTTCTAAGTAGATAGCTGCATTACTCACACAGAAAGGGAGACCCAATAATTTCCTAAGGAAGGTTGATTGTATTCTTTCTAATTGGGGGTTGAAGCCCAGAATCCAGACTGGGACACCATATGTAAGCTGGCCCAGAGTCTTTGCTGTGTAGTTTTGAATAGCAGCAGGAATGTATTGGCCACCTTGCAAAAAAAAAAAAAAAACTTTAAAATAAGCTGTTGGCCAGGACTCACTAAATCAATTGCCTGCCTCTCTGTTGAGACCAATGCCCAGAGCTTTGCATTTGAATTCCAAGATATTTTGTATAAAAGACTTGCTCAATAGCATTGCCATTTAAAGTCCATTTATCTTTTTTGAACTTTAGAAAACACTCGGACTTTAGATTTACTGTAGTTAATAGTTAGGCGATTGTTAGAACAATATATTCCAAAAGCGGATAATAATCGGTTTAACCCTATTCTGGACAGATATGGCAACACAGTGTCATCAGTGTAGAGAAGCAATGGTATTTTAAGACTGGAGAATTTAGGGGCATGGGAGTCAACAGACTGAAGAAGGGGGGCCATATCGTTTAGAAATAAATTAAAAAGAAAAGGGGCCAGAATACACCCTTGTCTCACCCCCCTAGTGACCAGAATTGAACTGATAATTTGACCCTGCTGTCCACTTCTAACTTGGCTGGAAGTCCTATTATACAGAGATTGGATAAGAAATAACAGATGCTTATCCATACCGCTATTCTGTAATTTTAGCCATAGCAGATCTCTTGGAACCAAGTCAAAAGCGGCTTTAAGGTTGATAAAGGAACCATATAACAGGGGGGCAACTTAGCGATATAAACTGGCTCGCAATGAGATACCTGGAAGAGAATTAGAGCAACTCTCCCCTCCTGCAGTTTGCAGCAACCGGCATTCAGCGTAGCCGTCATAGCCATTGATAGCCTGATCCTCCAGGAATTTGTCTGATCCTCTTTTAAAGCCACCCAAGCTGGTGGCGGTCACTGTCTCCTCTGTGAGCGAGTTCCCCAGTTTTAACTATGTGCAGTGTAAGTCTCCAGTGATGTGGCTGAAACGAGCCTTCCTCATCCTGGTGCCTTTCAGGCTGTGCTGGTTGGGGCTGATGGGAGTTGTAGTCCCAAACATCTGGAGGGCACCAGGTACGGTTAAATCGAGACAGGTGACAGGAACGGCTGACCATTGCCCTTTTGGAGAACGGCGTAGCTGCAGCCACTCAGCCAAGATGCTTCTGCTCTCTGCTCACCGTTTCCTTGGTCCTCGCTTGTTCTCCTTTGCTGATCTGAATTTCCAGCTTCTGGCTCCCTCCAGACTGCTGCTCACGGCTTAGCTTTGACAGCTGGAGGTGTCTGGCTCATTACAACCGTCCCTATTACTTTTTAAGATGTTTTTAATGCTTTTAAAAAAAAAATACATGTTTTTAAAGATAATTTGTTTTAATTTGTTTTTAAAGATGTTTTAGAGTGCTTTTAGTGTTTTTGTTTGCAGCCGTGGGCTCCTTCTGGGAGGAAGGGAGGGACATACATTTAATAAAAAATAATGAATATTACCCTCTGTGACACTCAAGTTAAATTGAGGATGCTTTGGAAACTTTCCCTCCGAGTTTGGTGCTCCATATTACCTGGTTTTGTATCTTGGGAACTGGAGTTGCCTCATCCCTTGTGTGTGTTTTAGGATCCCGCGGCAAGTTATGACTTCAACAACGATGATCCAGACCCTCAGCCTCGCTACAACGCCTGGGATGAGAATCGGTGAGTTTGTCCTTTTTCAATAAACCCCGAGGACAAAATTTGGGCCCCAGCACTTCCCCCCTCTTGTGGCAATCCTGGTCCAAACAGCATAGATTATCCTGGGTGATATTCGGAATAATTTTTAGGTATTGGTTGGTATTATGATTGTGGCAGCAAATATAATACAGGCCAGAAGGTGGACAGTGGCGCAACCACCCAGTGAAGATGAATGGCTGGATAAATGTTTAGGACTCGCAGTAACGTTTAAGTTAACCCACTTTGTGCGTAGGAGGGAAGGGATACTGAGAGGCACAGACTTTATGGATAGGTGGGTTTTGGAATGTCAGATATGGAAATCACAGACTTGAGATGGTTTTCTTCCCAGTTAATTGACATGATTGCTAGCAGAAAATGGAAACTGATTAGTTCTAGTGTTATTGTTGTTACAATTCCTTATTATGATTTGTATTTTTGAGAGAGGATTTCTTTTTTGATGTTTTGTATATTCATAATTTATGTAAATAAGTTCCTATTTTTAAAAAAAAAACAATTGCATGTATCTGAATTTTGCGATGCAGTTCTTCAACCAAAGAATGTTTACAAAAATGCATGTATTGAGGGAAAGTGTACATAAAAATGACTATATTCATGGAAATAACATACAAGATACATGATATTAGGAAAAGGTGCTTGCAAAAATGTGCACGTTGGTCAAAACTGCATCCAAAAATGTATTTATTAGAAGAAATTAGCACTAAAATGCTGATGAATCTTCACAAGGATTTTTTTTTTTTTAATGAATAAATTGCAAATTTCTGCAGAGATGTGGAGGACGGAATTTAAGCCTGGGAAAACGAGAAGCTAAGAGAACCGAAATGGGGAGATGGTTCCACCCTTGACTCTTACTGTGCCTTCCCTTCCAGGCATGGGACGCACTGTGCGGGGGAGGTGGCAGCCAGTGCCAACAATGGTGTTTGCGGAGCAGGCGTCGCCTATCGGGTGAAAATTGGGGGCAAGTGGACCCTTGTTTCTGGGAAGACCTGGGAAAAAAGGGGGGAAACTGCAAGCTGATAGTGATGGAGAAACAGCCCAGGTTGCATCTCCAGGAGGACCCCAGAATCCTGATGCCCCAACTTTCATGATTTGTTCAACTACCGGTCTTAATAGACCAGTTATTTCTTAACTCCACTGCAATATATGTATATCTTCCCAAAACTCAGTAAGGGTGGAAAGGGGCTGTGTGAGGGTCTGTTGCAGCCTGTGCAGGTAACGGGGAAAGCAGAAGGGTTTGTAAAGCGGACTGCAGACTGGGGGATCTGGCACAGCGACCCACTGTTTTCCTCCCAGGGGTGAGGATGCTTGACGGGACGGTGACGGATATTGTCGAGGCTCAGTCCCTCAGTCTCCGCCCTCAGCACATCGACATCTACAGTGCCAGCTGGGGTCCCGAGGACGATGGGAAGACGGTGGACGGGCCCGGGATGCTGGCCTCGGAAGCCTTCCATAAAGGCATCGCAAACGTAAGGTTTGGCCCTCTCTGCCAAAACAGCGCTGCCGCTTTTGTCTCTTGGATCCTCCGTTTGTGACGCGCTGTCACAGCAACCTGACCGCTGAGCTAAGATCCTCATGAGGACAGGTTGCAGCATTTCAGGCTCTTTCTTTTAGAGACAAGGCGAGTCGGAGGCAACATGATAGAGGTGTATAAAATGATGCACGACACGAGAAAGATGACAGAAAAGTTTTTCTCCCTCCTCTTAACACTGGAACTCATGGCCATCCAGTGAAACTAAATGTTGCAAGATTCAGGACAGACAAAAGAAAGTTCTTCACTCAGCACAGAGTTAAAGGATGGAATTTGCTCCCAGAGAAGGCTGTGATGGCCACCAGCCTGGATGCCTTTAAAGAGGATTAAACAAATCCCTGGGGATAAGGCTATCAATGGCTACTAGCCATGATGGTCTGTGCTCTGCCTCTATGGACACAGGCAGTATGCTTCTGAATTCTAGAGGCTGGAAACCGCAGGAGGAGGAGAGTCCTCTTGCTCGCAGGTTCTGCTGGTGGACTTCCTGTAATAGACAGCTGATTGGCCACTGTGAGAACAGGATGCTGGACTAAATGGGCCACTGGCCTGGTCCAGCAGAGCCCTTATGTTTGGTGGTGTGGAAGAGCTCATGGGGCAAAGGAGGGTAGTTGGTTCAGCACCGTGGATAGCTCCTAGTGAGCAAGCGGCTCCAGTACTGGACTAGATGGGCCACTGGCCTGATCCAGCAGGGCTTTTCTGATGTTCTTAGACTCCTTCCCCCCAAAATTAAATTACAGTTGTACCCATTATTGGTCCTGCTTAGAGTAGACCCGTTGAAATGGGCACAACTAACCAAAATTCATTCATTTTAATGGGTCCATTTTGACTGTAGTTGGAAACAACCCTAATGCAGGTGCGATGATTTCCATGTGTCTGCTCTTAGTTAGATTTACAGCCTTAAGATTCCAGTTCTCATGGTTCTGAGAAAAGGACTGATTTTAAACAGGAACAGGAATGTATTGGCCACCTTGCAAAAAAAAAAAACACTTTAAAATAAGCTGTTGGCCAGGACTCACTAAATCAATTGCCTGCCTCTCTGTTGAGACCAATGCCCAGAGCTTTGCATTTGAATTCCAAGATATTTTGTATAAAAGACTTGCTCAATAGCATTGCCATTTAAAGTCCATTTATCTTTTTTGAACTTTAGAAAACACTCGGACTTTAGATTTACTGTAGTTAATAGTTAGGCGATTGTTAGAACAATATATTCCAAAAGCGGATAATAATCGGTTTAACCCTATTCTGGACAGATATGGCAACACAGTGTCATCAGTGTAGAGAAGCAATGGTATTTTAAGATTGGAGAATTTAGGGGCATGGGAGTCAACAGACTGAAGAAGGGGGGCCATATCGTTTAGAAATAAATTAAAAAGAAAAGGGGCCAGAATACACCCTTGTCTCACCCCCCTAGTGACCAGAATTGAACTGATAATTTGACCCTGCTGTCCACTTCTAACTTGGCTGGAAGTCCTATTATACAGAGATTGGATAAGAAATAACAGATGCTTATCCATACCGCTATTCTGTAATTTTAGCCATAGCAGATCTCTTGGAACCAAGTCAAAAGCGGCTTTAAGGTTGATAAAGGAACCATATAACAGGGGGGCAACTTAGCGATATAAACTGGCTCGCAATGAGATACCTGGAAGAGAATTAGTTGGGATGTAATATGGTGTCAAAAAAGGTACCCTCAAACAAACACTATTTTTCCGGTGAGATCAAATGTTAGTAAACTGAGCCCATTCAAAGATGAACTTCTGTGCCTCGACTTAGGAGATGAACAACCTTCTGTTCAGTTGGAAAGATCCGTTATAATGGGATGATACAATGGCCTGCATCACATACAGACAGCGCTCCGCTCGAAACACCCTGATCATCTTTTTAATACCCCAAAGAAACATCTCACTCCTCTCCTGGAACATTGCAGGATGGAAATCAAAGAGCAAAGATAATTGTCTCTGTCTCTCTAAATTTGACATTCTGATGTTACAAGAGACCTGGGCATTAGACAATATAGAATGAAAGGGTTTCACTGACCACCACTTACATGCCTCCCCTAGTGATAGCTGAGACAGCTGACCTGGTAGACCAACTAAAACCAGGCAAGGCACCAGGTTGTGGTTACATTCCCCCAGAGCTAATCAAAAGAAGCATTGAATGGTAGGCTCCAATTCTGGCAAATCTCTTTACCTACATATTCAAATGCTCATATTCCCCCTAATTGGGGTTCGGCTGTTATTATCCCCATCTTTAAAAAAAGGAAGGAAGGACAATCCAGCAAATTACCGCCCAATCAGCTTATTGGCTATAATCAACAAGCTTTATGCCAGACATCTTTACTGGAAACTTCAAGCCTAGATGCAACATGAAAATATTTTAGCTGATCAACAGGCTGGATTTAGAGCAGTTCAAAAAGGGGAGGTCAAAGACCAAGATGCTGGAAAAAGGGAACTTTTATTTTTGATAAAACCCAACGTATTTCAGCCTGTTATCTACAGGCCTTCATCAGGGGATGATAGCTTATAAGATTATAAGACAAGCAAATCGCTTTCTGTACTGTGCCAACATCAAATGTTCAATACTGCCATGATGAACAGTTACAATTAAATTACCAAAAAGCAAAGCTCATGGTTTTTGCTAAAAGACCGAGGATGTATAAATGGTAAATAAACAGACATAGGGTTGAATAGATAAACATCTTTAAACACCTGGGTTTAGTCTTTCAGGTAAATAGCGGCTGGAAGGCACAAGTAGAGTACGCCTCCCAGGCAACTCAAAGGAGTGCTTCTGATATACTAAATTTTATCCGCACTAGAGGAGGGTTTTATGTACCAGCGGCAATAAAGTTGTTTGAAACCAAATCATTATCCCAGCTTCTATATGGAGCACTAATCAGACCTCATTCCAGTTTTAAACCTCTGGAAGTAGTACAATCCAAGTTTTTGAGGGCTGCCTTCCAAGGACCTCACTGTGTTCCAAATGTTGCTTTATGACTGGAGGCTGGCCTCCAGAAGGTCGAAACTAGGGCCTGGCTTGCCACCTTTAACTTCTGGCTGAAACTAATCTTTTGTCCAATTGGTTTAGCTCCACTAACTTTACAGGATGACTTCCAGTCAATATGGAAGCAAACCTGGCTTCAAAAGCTCCAGTTATGTGGACTCTCCTTGGGTTATCTCATCTCCCAAGGATATGATACGGCTAGAATGATTCTCAGACAACGTATTGCTGATGTTGAACGCCAATATGATCTGGGCTTAACCTCCAGCTACACCTCAATTGAAAGAGCACTCCAGCCTAATAAACGTGCAAACTACCTTTTTGTATTCTTGGTTCAAAAACATCACAGAGCTTTCACAATGGCACATTTTAATGCCCTCCCTTCAGCAGTTATGGAGGGAAGATATTGAAAAATCCCTTACCTTAAGTGCCCTTGTGACTCTGGAAGTAGAAACAGTGACCAGTGTTCTCTTGTACTGTTGATTCTATCACAATTTACATAAAACTATAATTGAACCTGTCCTACTGGACAATCAGAGGCACTCTTTGTTTCTTTACTCCTTTCTGACCAAAATACATTTATTACTTTGGGTGTTGCCAAATTTTGCGCTGCAGCAAGTAAAACTCGCCAGGAACTGACCCTAGCCATTTTGTAACCTTTTTTTTAATTTCTTTCTTGGAATTTTATAATCTTATATTTTAACAATTTTATCTTACAATATCACATTTTAACAATTTTATCTTGTATTCTCTTACCCCATTTTATTGCATTTTATTCTTCTGTATATTGGGATAATCTCCTCTTATGAGAGTTTTATGACTCTATTTTATGCTGGTCATTGACCATACCTGTACTCTGTGTCCTGTGTCTTTTGGGGTAAAGGGCAGCAGGAGGACTTAACAGTAACAAGAAATGTTTGATTTGTTATCAGAATGGCTGACATACCATATTATGCTTTCCTGAGAAATGGCGTAATGAGATAATTTTATTGACAAACGGTTTCTGTTTACATATAGGTTAACAAGAACTAAACTACTTTTACCTAAAATAATTAATATCTACTTCCTCAAAGACATACTGAAGTAAGGAGCACAGAGGTGCAAGAAGTGGGGACAAAGGTTCAAGGGTGCTTTTGTTTGCAAAGTAAGCATGTTAGCTTAGGGAGGTATTGCATGAAAGGTTGCCACACAGAGGAGGGCTGGCATCTCTTCTCGATCATTCCAGAGTGCAGGTCACAGAATAATGGGCTCAAGTGACAGGAAGCCAGATTTCAACTGAACATCAGTCTCTGCAGCATGTGGAGAGAGTTGACTCAGCACTAGAGTCTGGGTGGGCACCTGCTTAAGTAGGGAAGGTCTTCACCTGCAAATGACAGCTCCTCCAAAGTTCCACCCTCTGAAAGTCCCTCTTCTCGCGCTGTCTTGCTTGGGGTGGGGTGGGGGGCGAGCCTCCAACAGCTCATCCAACAGCAGGGCTTCGCTAGGTGACGGCTTGACTTCAGGGAGCTGGTTGGCAGGGAAGCATTTGAAGTGCCAGGCAGAGATTCCTGCAGGGGTGGGTTTGGTGCGTGGGAAGGGTTGCTTCCCAACGGCTCAGGTGGGGAGCTCGTAGGTGGAGCGGAATTTGCCTCGATGGGCGGGGGCTGGCTGAGGAAGTTGGGGGGCTGGCCGAGGAAGTCAGGGGGCTGGCCGAGGAAGTCAGGGGGCTGGCAGCGCTCCTCCTTCCTCCCATGTTCCCAGGGACCTCGTCCTCGTCTGACTCCTCTCCCTGATCTAACTCCCCTTGTGCCTGGGGTGCAACAGTGACATCTTGATTGATTTGATTGATTGATTTTAATATTTCTACCCCGCCTTTCGGCCAAAAGGCCCTCAAGGCGGCTTACAAAAGAGCACAAATATAAAGATACATCAATAAAACATCAATAATACATCAACAGAACATCAATAGCATCAATAAAACAATAAAAATAATACCATTTGCAAAAATTAAATAGTTAACCTTCATTAGATATTGATGGTGGAAATCATACAAATAGCACATGCTGGCCTTAAAAAAGCAGGCTTGCGAGGATCTTTTTAGTTTATGACGCAGCTAAACAGCAAGTCATCCTGAGGTTTTCTGCTGGTTCTGAAGAAAGCGCAATTGCTATGCCCTTCAGACGTCTTCTTCTGGCTATGTCACTGATACCAACACATTTTCGAACAAGTGTATGTGCAAAAAGACCTGACCCTTTTTTTTTTCATTCTAGGAGCTGAATATTTGGAAAACAACACCCATCTGTGGCTTCTTCCACAGAATCATTGTGAAGGGATTGCCACACCTCTTCTTTTGACCATGGACTTTCACTTTCACTCAGTCAAGTTTTGATAAATAATTCCTAGGAATTCAGGTTGGGGGAGAGGAAGTGACTTGGACCCATTCTTTATAAATAGGGAGGCTGGCACATATTCTGTACAGAGTTGGGCAAGCAGAAGGACAAGATTCTATTTCCTAAATCTTTCTGCTGGGAAAAGAGGTGAGATTGTTTTGGAAACCACCTTCGAGAGCTTTTATGAATTAAGAAAAAAAGGAGCTGATTGTTCGTGTTGAGAGGTTTAAAAATCCCCCCCGCAACTTGCTGCAAATGTTGATGGTGGATATTCTCTTGCTTTGGTGCAAATTTGATATTTGTCAGTAGCATTTTCTCATCCAATGATTTCAGGAGCTAGTTGAAACAGGCAAACAGGGCAATTTGGGTTTCTCTCAGTTATTCTTGCTTACTTTTTTAAAGTTCTCATGAAAAATCACCAGCATTTTTTGTGTGCAAATGTCTCCTATCATACATGTTTTATATGTACTTTCCCCTAATATAATGCATTTTTGTAAAGCAGTTTCCCCTAATATAATGTTATTTTCACAAACATGTATATGCATTTTGATATGCACTATTTGGCTGGAGAACTGCATTGCAAAATTCAGAGAAGTGTGAATTTTGGAGGATTGCTATGATTCAGTTCATGTATTGCTTCAGAAAGTGCAAATTCTGTAGGTTCACCTTTAAATGTGAACGGAATCATTTCCCCCCATCTGTTGAAGCCACCAATATCTAACAGTAGGTCAACATAAAGTCAATTTTCTGTCAGCTGACACGGAGCGGTACTTGTGAATGGATGATGTCTCTGTTTCCAGTTTGTGGTAAAACTTCTGTATGTTTTGCCCATAATTTCATTCTGTTCCATTTTTGCATATATCTGAGGTTTCTTTTCTGCTCATTCCTCTCAAAATCCATAAAAAGAGATAGCCAGTAAGGTAGTTTAATGCATATTTTCTTTCAAATGAGTATTTTCCCTCTGAATATGGTTATAAATGCACATATCTCTCAAAATACATATGTACACCTCTCAAAATGCACATTTAGTAGATATCTTACTATGTTTTTAATGCATATTTTCTTTCAAAGTACGTATGTAAATGTTTACATATATATAAGTTTAATCTACAGGAATCTCTGCCGCATATTCAGGAAAGTGTGAAATCTTGTTCATCACCTGGGTTCCAAGCCACACATTTGTCTGAGAGTTGCAGATCAGAGTGTTCTGAGTAAGTATTCAGTGAATTTTGTTTTTGTTTGTTCATTTACCAGTTGAGAACTTAAGCGGGCAAAGAAGGAAAAACTGATTTCTTTGAAATTTATTTTTATAGTAAATTTAACCAAAAAAATGTAAAGAAGACAAAAAAGACCATGAAAACACCAGGTCTCATGAATAGTACAATGACCATCAGTACATCCATCTGAGTTTAAACATATAAGTCAATGAATGACATGCAAGTATCCTGATAGATATCCAAATGAAATGGGCATTTATATGTTCAAATGTAAGGAAGGGCAGGGGGCTCCTTGGAGCATTGCATAAGAGATAGTGGATATTTCTCCCTGGCTTGAAGTATAAGTCAGAAGGGATCACAAAATCAACTTTTGTTTTCACTCCATTAGACTCCATACCACAGTGTGAATTTCTCCTAATATACATTTTTGTAGGCAGTCCTTCGTAATAAACACATTTTTGCAAAGTACATTTTATTTTCCCTAAAACATGTTTGTATGTTGTATTCACTAATATAAGCACTTTTATTAAAGCTAGGCATGTGGTGTAGTGGTTAAGGTGTTGTACGACCTGGGAGACCTGGGTTCAAATCCCCACACAGCCACGAAGCTCCCTGGGTGACCTTGGGCCGGTCACTGCCTCTCAGCCTCAGAGGAAGGCAATGGTAACTCCCCTCTGAAACCACTTACCATGAAAACCCTCTTCATAGGATTGCCATAAGTCAGAATTGACTTGAAGGCAGTCTGTTAATTAATTAGGCATGTCTAGTCTGGACCCTCACATCAGTCCCAAGCAGATCAAGCCTGAATTACCACCCAAGTAGCAAAATGTGCTCTGGAAGCTAAGAAAATAAGCCAGGCTGAAACAAATTTAGGGAGTTGGGTGGGATGTGTTATTGTATTTTAACAACTTTATAGCTTACTGCAGAGGAAGCAATATGGATACAAAACAGAACAGAAAAATTATACTTCCTCCCCTCCCTAAACTGTGTGTTTGATTCATTGCATTTGCTTCCCATGCTTTCTCCAACAAGCACAAGGTGGGATTCATTCCACCTTTCCTTTCTTGCTGGTTTTGAAATAATGAATTCTGAATAATGCAATCTGAATTTTCCCATCCCAGCTTTTGCTGCTTTTCACCTTCTTAAGAGATTATTTTTTATTGTTTAAAGGAATGAATAAAACTTTTTTGTTTAAAGCCATGAATCAAGTGCACAATTTATAGGGGGGAGGGGAAGAGGAAATATAATTTTTATGTTTTGCTTTGTATACATATTTCTTTGCTGGATATGTCAAAATGATTTTTTTGGTTTGCTGTATTTATACTGTGGTGATCTTTGGCTTTATTGCATTATTCAGAATTATTCATTATTTCAAAACCAGCAAGAAAGGAGAGATGGAATGAATGCCACCTTGTGCTTGTTGGAGAAAGTGTGGGAAGTGAATGCAATGAATCAAAATCTGATGCCATCCATGCAAATTGTGAGGTGGCAGAGTGGATAGAACAGTTCCCCCCAATCCACCTGTGGAACTCCTCACCACAGGATATTTTATTGGACCAAAGGAAGGAAGGAAGGAAGGAAGGAAGGAAGGGAGGGAGGGAGGGAGGGAGGGAGGGAGGGAGAGAGAGAGAGAGAGAGAGAGATGAATGCAGAGTATGGGGGGAATGGCTCTATAGAGGGCTACTACTGATGTTGACTGAGTGTGACTTTTTAAATTGTAAATGACTGGAGGTGGTGGTTTAAACCTGAGAGATGTGGAAAAAGCAATGATTGAATCCCAATAGGCAAAAGGTAATCAGCCAATGGGGGTGCTTTGTTTTTGTAGATAAAGACATGCTTCCAATCTCCGTGGTGACACTGACCAGGCTGGTCTTGCTGACAACTTTCTCAGCAGCACTGGATCCAATCCTGGATATGCATTGGAATCATTGGAGAGGCTCCCACCATAAAATATACCATCTGGTGAGTTTCTCCAGTACAGCTGGGATTCACACCATGCTTGTGTCACAAAACATTTTGGCACCTTGGGCCGTGTGCTTCTGAGCATGTGTAGACTAGCATCGAAATTAGCTTGCTGGATTAGTATCTGGTCCTTGAAGGCTGAAAGCGTATGCTTAAAACTTAAATAAATAAAATAAATGCATGTCTACTTAAAAGTAACTCCCACTGAGTATAATGGGGTTTATTCTTAGGCAATGTATATAGGATTGCAGCCTTTGTGCAGCAGCAAAAGCTACCAAAATGCCCCACAGTGAATCACACAAGCAGGGCATGAGGGCAACTTTTCTACCCTCCACTGCATTGCATTTAACACAATAAAAAAAAAATCTGTGCATGTTCAGAATCACTTTCTTCTCCAGCTGGAAATGAAATCAGTTCTGGTACATACCAGTTCAGCTGGATCCTGGAACCATTTCACGGAGCTGAGCTCTTCTGGCCTCCAGGGCAGGTGGGTTCATGGGTAGTGTTTGGTCCTAACTAGGGATGGAAAGATCTGTCAGTTTTGGTTCTCTTAGTTTCTCAGTTTTCCAGTCTTAAATTCAGCTCTCTACAACAACAACATCACTTTATTTGCTTTTACCCATAGGCCATTGCACAGTGTAAAACAAACGATTAAAACAATATAGCTTAAAACACGCAGTCCTGTTGGAATTAAAGTCTTTGGGCTCATACATAATTTGCTCTTATCTTTTTTGCGGCTAGAGCAAAATTCGGCTCTGCAATAGTAACCTGGTTATGGTTATCGGCCAGGAGCTCAACCACCAAGTTGCCACAAGGCCTCTGGAGCTAATCAGAGGCGCTAAAAATTTATATCTGGGGTTCCTGAACAAGGGGCAAATGAACATGTAGTGCACAACATCTTCAGGTACCTTACAGCCAAAAACGCAACAGCGCTCCTTGGTTGGGATACCTAAATACCTGCCTTCCAGATAGGCCGTGGGCATTGTTTGGAATCTAAGTTCCGTGAACGCTCTTCGTAAAGAGGTGCATGTCAAGGTATCAAAGTACCATGGCTTAGCGTGATTGGGTTTAAAGAGGGGGAACCAGGGCGAAAAAGGGGCACCAACTATCGTTGCCCTGTCTTGGTTCGCATCATGGTCGAGCACCCAATTTCGGAGCTCAGAAGGGTTGAGGCCTATAAATTTCCTTTGTGGGAGATCATAAGTTTCTAGTATTGCCTGACCCCCTTGAGCCCATCCCCCAATCCGATGTTGCTCCTGCCAGCAAAGCTTTGTGAGGGAGGTGTCCTCCATGGTAGAGATCTTCCTCCAGTACCTTAAGTGGGCCAGATCAATTTTGGCTGTCAATGAGGGGAGGCCTAATTCAGCTCTTAGATGGGCAGCCTCTACATTTCTTCAACAATTGGCAATTAAAAAAAATAAGCTCAAGAAAATTTTCCAGGGTTTTAGTGTGAATTTCTCCTAATAAACATAATTTTGTATGCAGTTTTGACGAACATACACAATTTTGCAAGCCGTTTCTTGTCATGTGATTTATTTATTTATTGCATTTGCATTTATATACTGCCACATAGCCGAAGCTATGGGAGAGTGCAAATTTCAAAGGAGGGCTACGTTTCGGTTCTCTGATTGTTTTGGAAAGTGCGCATTTGGTAGATTCGGCTTGAAATGCGAAGTGAATCAGATTTCTTGCCCACCTCTAGTCTTAACCCTATTGGCTTGTTTGCAGGGAGAAGAGAATCACCGCAGAGAAATATGGGAGAGCAATCTGAAAATGATAGAACAGCACAACAGCGAGGCTGGGGAGGCGAAACACAATTATACCATGGCAATGAATGAATTTGGTGATTGGGTAAGTACACTCTAGCTCATGCCACAGGCTTCGTTAGTAGCTAATTGTGTCTTAACTCCAACTGTGAGGCTAGAGTGGCTCCCATGTTTTTCTGGTGGTTCCCACAATCCTTCTCAAATTCTTTTTCAACTTTCTTTTGATGAACTCTCAAACATTTTCTTTCTCTCACTCCTGCTGAGTGATGAGAAGAACAGTTGCATTCTGAAAGCATTCTGGGATTCGGATTGCAACAGAGGAAAGGGTGAGAAATGGAAGGGATTGGTGTATTTTATTTTGCGTTTTGGTAGCTTCCCTTCCCTGGTTTTTGTTTTTTTAGCAAGCTAATAATGTTTATTCACTGCCCACAAATAAAATAAAGTGACATAATATAAATACATAAGATCACTAAGGGTCAGGGAGGGGAATAAAAAGCCAATAACAGATTGTCTAAACATAATTACTACATTTAGAAATTTTGGCCTGTATCCGACTAGGTCTTCCTCAAAGTAGAAATTAATGGGCCTCAATTAGTCATGTCCAAAATTTTTGTTGGATCTGCTCTCAATATGATTGATGTTGGAACATGCTCTGATTTTTTTTAAAAAAAATTGAGCCCTACAATAAAATGATTTTCCAGAGGGGTAACCCTGTTCATCTTTCCAGCTAAAACAATGGAGTCTTACGGCACCTTAAATTTATTATTATTATTATTATTTTATTAAATTTTTATACCGCCCCATAGCCGAAGCTCTCTGGACGGTTTACAACATTAAAATATCAACATACAACTTAAAAACCACACAGTAAGCAATTTAAAACATGACTCATTAAATTTCCTAAAGGGCTATACTAAGTAAAATACTGAAATATTAAAAATACTAAAATGCGAATGCTACAATACTAAAATGCTAAAATGCTAGAATGCCTGGCAGAAGTGGTAGGTCTTAACCTGGTGCCGAAAAGACAACAATGTTGGCGCCAGGCGTACCTCATCAGGGAGATTGTTCCATAATTCGGGGGCCACCACTGAGAAGGCCCTTTTTCTTGTTACCATCCTCCGGGCTTCCCTCTGAGTGGGCACCCGGAGAAGGGCCTTCGATGTTGAGCGCAGTGTACGGGTAGGTTCATAGACAAAAGACAAACTTAGTGAAATGGCTAATGCAAACCTAACCATATCTACTCTGAAGTAAGTCCCATAGAATTCAGTGGGGCTTACCTCCAGGTAGGGATGGTTGAATTGGTAGTTTCTCTCATGCCCCTCCCCATCCCAGCCTTAAGTTCACTTCTCACAGTTCCCCATCAGTTTGTGAATTATTTATTAAAGAAGTCCTCATGGAAATGCACATGTCCCCTAATTTTTCTCGAACATAATGCATTTTTTAATTCACTTGTGTATGCATTTTCGGCACTTTTTACCTAATATGGGCATTTTGGGACACATAACATGGATAAATTTGGAAAAGTGCAAATCTGACTCTGCTCCCTTCCCCAGACTAATGAAGAGTTTAACGAGAAGATGAATGGGTACCGTCCTGACCCGTTTCATAAAGTCGATAACAATATTGCCTTGTTCAAAGAATCTGACACTTTGGTGACTGAAGCATGTGTGGACTGGCGTTATCAAGGTTATGTCACCCCAGTGAAAAACCAGGTGAGTTCAGAACCACATGGGAACACTTGAATGAGCATGTCAGGGACTCACATTTTGTTACAATGATGAGAATCCCTCAGTTGTGTGGGTATTTGATTTTTTTTTTAAAAAAAGACTTAAATACAGTAAATGAAATCTATTGTTGAGATGCCTGATA
The DNA here is from genome assembly GCF_030035675.1 of Rhineura floridana. Lineage (NCBI taxonomy): Eukaryota > Metazoa > Chordata > Lepidosauria > Squamata > Rhineuridae > Rhineura > Rhineura floridana. The sequence continues at coordinate 2,218,598 of NC_084497.1, read as the reverse complement.
CCAGCCCTGTAAAGACTACTGACTGGCATTTGTGGCAATCAACTGCTCATACATTAAAAAAAACACAACTCCTTCCAGATGCTTGTGAGTGGGACAGCCTCCCAAAGCGCTTTGGAATTAACTTGAGCACTGAATGGAGTAAACTGAGCAAATGTCCTCTTGTGCCCAATTTCCTGGGAGAAAGCCCCACTGAACTCAATGGCACCGAGTTTTTAGTTGAGCAGTAGACACAAAAAGCATTGCACTCTCAGCTTCTAAACTTACAGTGCAAAACTATAAGTGTCTACTCAAAAGCAGACTACTCAAAAGTCTACTCAAAAGCTTCTAAACATACAGTGGAGCAAACCTGAAGCAGCCCCAGGATCAAGCATTTCCTTCAGTACTTCTGAAGCTATAACTTAAGACAGAACTGATTTAACATTGCATCTACAGTAAAACAGAATAAAACATAGATCTGTTATTCAGTATTCTCTTTGGTACAAGAACACCAGCACTTTATTGCTGTCACCCAACCATGAAGAGAATACAGACTATAAATACATAGTCACAAATTTAAAAAACCAGGGGTGACAATTTAAGAACTAATGATCATTGAATGTCTAAGAGATATGAGTACAAATATATTGTGACCTGTTGGAATTCCCCACACAAGGAAAGTTTGCAAAAGGGCCTCTAAGGATTTACCTGGAAACTGCCTCATAAGGGGGTAGATTATATGTTCTCTGACCCCAAAATCTATAGTAAAAAAAGCACATGAGAGATTGTTTCAGGCTCTAGATGATTGCACGGACAATACCTATCCTTGAGAGGAACTTTAGCAAATTTGCCATCTAACAACTTTGAAGGCAATATGTTAAAACAGAACCGGTCTTCTGTACTTAGGTATTGTTAAAAGATATAGGTGTGGCATATAGTGAAGACCAAGACAGGCCCAGTGAGAATATTTAGTATGCTATTTGGTAGTCCATCATAGCTATCATGTAGCAGAATGTCATTCAATTAATTTCATGCAACCTGTTGGAAATCGTCCCTCAAGCAGATGGACAAACACAAACAGATTTTGCTGACGGATATAGGACATCACCAGGAAATTATGGTGGTTCTGGAGCCGCATCTTCCCTGTTCATGCCTATGAGTTTGCTCATTGCTCCTGCACTCCCTCCTTTTCTTTCCTGCTGTTTCTGGTGAGATCCTGCCCAGTCTTCCATTCTCCACAGAAGTGTAAAGGAGAAGGAAGAGGCTGGGAAAGAAGGCACAGGGCATTCATGCTGTGATCGTGAGGGAGTGAGGGCTCCTGCAAATCCAGCTTGTCCCAACAACTAATTTCAAAATGAGCATCTCCACTTTGGAAAGGCAGGATTTTGAACTTTCCTGAAACTTTCAGCTTTTCATTGTGGCATCCAGTCTTCTTTGGGTCCACATTTTGTCATTTTTGGGGTTCCCAACCTTCTTCTCCACGCTTCCCTGCCCTCTGCTGGCCTTCCCTCTTGCTGCACTTGTGGTCCCAATTAGGAATGGCAGAATGTGTCCATTTCTGTTCTCTGTTTCTCATTTTTTCTAGTCTTAAATTCAGTTCTCTGCAGCAATTTCTGTTTCTTTCTTTAAATTATTCAGCATTTCAGTGTGAATGTCTCTTACTAAACACATTTTTGTATACAGTTTTGACTAATGTACACATTTTTCAAGCAGTTCTTCCTAATGCAATGCATTCTGGTACGTTGTTTTCCTTTAATATATTCATTATTCTGCACATTTTCACCTAATCAATGCATTTCTGTAAACACTGGTTTGTTGGAGAATTGCATCATAAAATTTGGAGAGGTGCAAATTTCGAAGGATGGCTGCGGTTCGGTCCTCGCATTGTTCCAGAAAGTGCATATTTGATAAATTTGGCTTTCAATGTGAACTGGATCGAACTTCTCCCCCATCCGAGGGGCCTCATTCAGGAACTCTGGCAAAAAAGCACAAGCTGCCCAAAGTGAATCTGTGGCAGAGGGTGGGACCCCTGGTGAAACTGTTTCTCCTTTCCCACAGGGTAGCTGTGGGTCTTGCTGGGCATTCAGCGCCACTGGAGCCCTGGAAGGGTTGCATTTCAAGAAGACCCACCAGCTGGTTTCTCTGAGTGAACAAAACCTTGTCGATTGCTGCTGGCCTCAGGGTGACCAGGGATGCGGCGGAGGATGGCCAGCTTCGGCCTTTCATTACGTGATGGGAAACAGGGGAATCAACTCAGAGCGTACCTACCCCTATGAAGGAAAGGTAACATTTTGAACAACACCTTCCTTTTATTCCTGTGCTTTTTCTTTCTTTTATATAAAGCCATATTCTCCAGCTCATTGTTCTTCAGAGATGTTGCTGGGGCTACAACTCCCATTATCCTTGGCCATTGGCTAATCTGGCTGGGGCTGATGGGAGTTGTAGTCCATCAACATCTGGGGACCATGTTTGAAGAATACGGCCCTAGCTCAATAAGGCTACAATGTAATTACACTGTCATACTGTGCATAATTATTTACTGGTGTTTTTTCTTCAACAGTGTTTTGACGAGTGGAAAACAGAGCTACAATTTGGCAACATTCTTTTACATTTTCTTTTACAGAAAAGGTGTAAAAACGAGGGGGGAGGTACAGCCATCTTGGCTTTCCACAGAGTTTCCCTCACAGGCTCTTAGCAGCGAATGTGTCCTGACTGGTTCGCTCCTCTCATCCTTCTTCTTATTGGCTCTGAGGGATGCCAGTTACAGTCTGGTTTTGGGGTCATCTCCAAACAGTGATCTATCTATCTATCTATCCATCTATCCATCTATCTATCTATCTATCCAACCACTCACTCACTCACCCATCAAATCATCTATTTTGGAAAGCAGTTTTCCCTAATATAATGTTGTTTTAAAAATTATTATTACACACAATTATATGCACATTTTTACCAAAGTATATGCATTTTTGTACACATTTATTGGCTGGAGAGCTGTGCTGCAAAATCCAGATAAGTGTGAATGTCAAAGGATGGCTGTGTTTCATTTTGCATATTCTTTTGTAAAGTGCGGATTAGGTCAGTTTGCCTTTAAATGCGAATGGAATCGCATTCCCCTCCCCCAACCCTAGGTGGGTGGCAGATTGGGACTGAGGTTGGCATTTGCCAAAAAGCTGAGAGCTTCATGGTAGCTTTTCTGAATCCAAAGTAACTTGAGAGGTGAGGGTCACATTTGGACGAGAAACATTTCCACTCTTCCATAGAGAGAGAGTGCAAGCCCTGGTTGCCATTTCTTTCCAGAACGGACCCTGTCGTTTCCAACCCTGGGATCGGGCGGCCACGTGCTCCTCCTATACATACATTCCGCAGGGCAATGAGGGTGCCCTGGAACAAGCTGTGGGATCAGTTGGCCCAGTCTCTGTTGCTGTGGATGCTTCAGACTTCCAGTTTTACCATCAAGGTAAGCTGACCTTTGAATAGCAAGGAGGGCTGTGTTGTTACTGCAACTGCAAGAGTAAAATTGCCTGCTAAGATTCAAATGGGGGAGGGGTAACTATTTTGGGAAGGTTGGTGTGGCATTCCTGATCTCTTTAAAAGGCAACACCCTGCCTTTCAAGGCCTTTACCCCAACAGGCAAAGCGGGACAGCAACTAGGGTGGGTTTGGAGACATCAGGTCAGAGCATTCCATCGACCTAGCAGGCTGGTATCGATTTGAGTCCTTTCTTTGTCTGCAAGCCACTGTTTTACCAGTCCAGTTTCCCACCCCCTCTGAAAACAATATAGATATTAATATCAATATATTGAAAGGAAATGTCGATATTTTGAAAGGAAATGTTAATAAAACAAATATCAACAAATTGAAAGAAATATCGACAAAAGTATCAATATTTTAGATGCGGATTTTTTTAAAAAAAAAATCCATTTCCAAAAACAGCTGGGGAAGATACATAAAAATCCAACCTGCAATGATAGTGTATAAGCGGATTAATAGAAAATTAGGTACCAAATCCAAATTGGGTGGAATTCTAGCAAATCCCTAGGCCTAACCTACCTCACAAGGTGGTTGTGATGATAAAACAAGGTGGGGGGAAAACCATAAATTGAGGAGGAAAGGTCAGCCATAAATGTAATAAAGAAATTATAGAGAGTTTCAATATTTTAGTGGTATAAGCTGTGCAGAAAAAAAATGCAGATCTTAGAAATGTTGAATAGACGATCAGAGCCATCCCATGAAGTTGTGGCTATCAAGTGATGAACAAGCAACACTCTCTCAAACACACACAGAACACACTAAACAACTTCATAGAATCATAGAATAGTAGAGTTGGAAGGGGCCTATAAGGCCATCAAGTCCAACCCACTGCAGGAATCCAAATCCAAGCATTCCTGACAGGTGGATGCCTCCAAGGTTAGAGAGCCCACCACCTCCATAGGTCATTCATTCCATTGTCACACCGCTCTAACAGTTAGGACGTTTTTCCTGATGTTCAGCTGAAATCTGGCTTCCTGTCACTTGAGCCCATTATTCTGTGTTCTGCACTTTGGGATGATCGAGAAGAGATCCTGGCCCTCCTTCAAGTACTTCAAGTACTCGAAGAGTGCTATCACATCTCCCCTCAGTCTTCTCTTCTCAAGTCTAAACACACCCAGTTCTTTCACTCTCTCCTCATAGGGCTTTGTTTCCATTTATTTGGAATCCTAAGTTTGCCACTGAGAATTTTCAGAAGGGAAGTGGTTCATAGCATGAGAAGCATCTTCCAGAGATGACTTGGGCATCTGCCCTGATTCTGAAGGAGACTCACACGGTTATCGCTTTCTCCCTCCTACCCCACCCCACCTCACTCCAACTCCTTCTCTGTCCAGGAATCTATTCCAATTCTAAATGCGGCACACAGTTGAACCATGCTGTGCTGGCCATTGGCTACTGCACCGATGTACAGCAGGGACCATATTGGATCCTGAAGAACAGGTGAGGAGGAACGTGGAGAGCAGAGGTTCAGGCAACGCAGAGTCTTGCACAGTCTTATTTGGTTATTCAGTTAAATTGTGAAAGCCTGATATCATTGTGATAGAGGGTGAAGGGAGGGACCTCCTGCCCAAGGGAATGGGATCCTAAAGGGGATCCCAGAGAGTGGTGACCCAAGGGGTGTGGCATGATTTGCTTCCATGTTTACAGGCTCCTTAAAATACAGCACATTCCTGTTGCCCATAGAAGTGAACAGAAGTCATATTTATATACCGATTCTTCACACAGAGCCACGCAAGTTCTCAAAGTGGGTTTAAACTTTAAAAATAAGGCAAACAATTAAAACTGAAAACATCTTAGTCCTCCAGTTTTCACTAAAGTTCTGTTCATATTCCTCCTGGTATAAGATGCTCCTTGAGTCTTGTGGAGCCTGTTAACTTTCAGTTAACGCAGCCAGGGAACAGGCAGTGGGAAATAGTCATTCTGTGCTGGAAGGGGGCTGTAGATGCAAATGGCCAATGCTAAGTTGGGCTGACAAATTGTCTGCCCTGGCACAAGGCACAAGTTTCCCATGGTTCTAGTAATACAAAAAGCTTTCTCGGTGCTATTGCCGCCTTGCCAGGCTTGCCGGGGCCACAGGGCAATAACCCTTCCCTGGAAGCTTGGAGGTGTGTTACTGAGCACCAAATCCAGGTAACACAAGGTGTTAGGAGTGGAAGGCCGGCTGCTTCTTATTTGGACAGATGACTTGGATGGCTGATGCAGAACAATATTAAAGGGTGCATTTTGAAGTACTGGTGTGTGTGTGTGTACTTCCAGATGACCCCAATTTCTGGAATGTGGGGGAGGTTTGAACACTCCCTCTTTCATATGTCCCATAGGGCAACAGATTGTCTGTTGGGACTCCACGGCACTCCGTCTTGGGAATCAAAGCACTGCTTGTGTTCATAGCCCCTCCCCTTCATCTGCATAGCCCCACCCTGGCTCAGTTACACTCCGCCCCCAAGTCCTCCACCATTCTATCCAATGTATGTCCTCAATGGCCAACTCTGGAAGGCCAAGCAACTGTTCTGGTCCCAGTTAGACTCATCACCCACCCTCTCTCTTTCTCCATATTACTCTCCCACAGCTGGGGTCCAACTTGGGGTGAGAATGGCTACATGCGGCTGGCAAAAGGATTCAACCTCTGTGGCGTAGCAAATGCTGCAAGTTACCCCTTCTGACCTGTCCAGGAGCCGGGATCTCGTCTTCTGGAGCCATCCCATTCAGCGCAACGAAACATCACGATTTATCACACTACTGCTTCTCTTCCCTTTTCTCCTGATCTAATGACTTCCGGACGGAGCAGAAATTGAGTTCTGAAATCAAATTATGTACAGCATTTTATCAATTGTTTAAAACAACAATAATAAAAATAAGCATGCATCATTTTATCGTTAAGAGTGACTGTTTGGATAACATCATTGCCACTTGTGTGGAGGATTTGTTCAGTTTGGGTTTTGGCCCTGTCAGACTGGGACATGGGAGACCCAGGTTCAAATCCCCACGCAAGCACACAGAGTGTTCATGGGCCAATCACTCTCTCTCTGGATATACCACATCCTGGATTCTCCAATGGCTGGTAGTCCAATGAGAGATTTAGTAAATTAGCAGAGTTTATCTTAGGGTGGCTTGCTCAGCTCTCTGCGCTGCGTGGGTGTGATTTTACCTGAGAGAAAGCAAGCTTTTACCTTGCTTTAAATCACTCAGACCTAGACTTGGTTTCAAAATAAGAAAAGACTAATTTATTAATAGAAACACATGCTGGATAGGAAAGGTGCTACTTCTACCTTAGCTACGTTGGAGGCTGCAGTGACAATGCCTGGACGTTGCCCCTCATGCTAGAGGAGAGGAGACAGAGAGAACATGGCTCCTTCTCCTCTGGTGGTCAGCAGAGAGGTGAGTCAGAGGTGTGAAGAGCTCCCTGAGACATACCAGTTTGCACGGAAGGAAGACAGAAAAGATGAGCGCAGGCCAGTGGCGGTGGACTCTATCTCTCTCCCCATGCGACCAAATGGGAGTTGCTCTTGTCACACTTTTAACACCTCACAAGGTCGTTGTGAGGATAAACTGTGGGTGGGACAGAGGCAAAACACGTGCTTCAGCCCCTTGGAGCATAGATGGAGTCAAACCAGTCAGACACATGCAATCAAATCCTGTAAAGTGTGGCTTGGCTCTCGCAGCCTCTTGCTTCTCGGTGTTTTGGAAAACTTGTCTGGGGTGGGTGGGATGAAGAACTTTATTTACTTATCTATTTATTTAATTGCCTCCCATGAAACACCCCTCACCAAATGACCGTCCTTTCCTCAGGCAATGGCTAACCCAGGGATTTCTGCTGTCCCTCACTCCTAGTCTAAAGGCATGAGAGGCATTATAGCTTTTAACCATGGATGCTCTAATATCCATCAAAGCACCTATAGTTATGTTGTTTTCTTTAAAAATTATAATATGACATTTATGAGAGAAAGAGGTTGTTTCAGATGATATCTCTGCTCTCATGTGAGTTGGTAACAGTCAAATATTAATGGTAGTTGACCAACCATTAAAGAAAAGACAAACTGTAAAAACACATAATCGCAACCTCAGAAGAACAAAGGTGACACGTTGAGAGTTATTTGTTTATTTATTTTCTCTCTTACTACAATTTTTTTGTCTCAGAGCGACCTACAATTTTTAAAAGCAGCGGATAAGACATTTGAAATACATCAGAGATTTTTTTAAAAAAAATTATTAACTAACAGCGCTCATCCAACAATAACATTAAAAGGACTCACCCTAACCCCACCCAGACTAAAAGCTGAGCAAAAACATGTAAGAGAATGTTCTTGAAGATGAGCCGGAAATCAAAGTTCAGCTCCAAAATTAAATTAATTCACATTCCCTCAGCAATGGCGGTAACCACTTTCGTTGCAGTTCAGCTAATTCAGTGAACTTCGTTAAGCCAAACAAGTTAACTCCCAGCATTGCTTCTCGTTATATGTCTTTTCTGAGGCCCTGAGGGGAAAAGGCAGGCCAGAGCAACCACTTTCTCGTTAGTAACATTCCTGAGGTAAAGAAAGAAAGAAAAAGGCGGGAAATGCAGGAGGCCCCAGAGAGCCCTCTTAGTTTACTATTGGCAGCACTGGCACCACTGTCTCATGGCATCCCTGGGCTCTAGTTACTGCCGGGTGCCATGGGGCATTGCCACAGAGGAGTCACAATGGCAGGGAGGTTGGGATGGGTGAGAAATTCAACTTAGTTCTCATTTAACGCCGAACTTAGCAAATTCGCACTTTCTGAAACAAGATGGGAATGGAAACACAGCCATCGTTCAAATTTGAGCTTATCTGAATTTTGCCATGCCGTTCTGCAGCTAAGCAGTGCTTGCAAAAATGCTTCTATTGGGGAAAGTGTGCGTAAAAACGAACTTGTGAGTGGAACTTCCCAGGAGGATCCCTCCGCCTGTGCTGCCTCTGAGACGGGCTCCCGTCTTGGATGAAACTTATCCAGTTTTAAATTCAGTCAGAAGGGTTTTTTCTGACTGGGGATGATTTCTTCCGGATAAGGAAGAAGCGTGAGATCTGCCACATAGTTTTGTTTTGATTGTTGGAGCCTGGAATTCATCAGAATTGTCTGTCTTCCAGCAGTTCAGACAGAGCGAGGATTTTATGCTAGCTCAGCTGGATAAGTGACCCATTTTTTTTTAACGGACTAGCAGGCAAACCTCCTGTCTACATTTATCATTTCTTATCTATATAGCTAAAGAGATTTGTCAAAGTAACAGCAATTAAGATAACCTAGATGAGGTAAGACTTTCCTTCTTTATTTACGGAACTAAGGGGGAAGAAAATATAAATAGCTTATCTTTTTTTTTTATTATTGCAAAAAGCTGACATGGAAAATTGCATTTTAAAGATTACAACGGATGAGAGCTTTCTGATTGGGAGAGATAAGAAATCTTTTTGATTTACAAGACTTTTGTGTAATATATATAAGGGACTATTTTTTCTGATCTACTTTTTGTTGTTGTTGTTGTTGACGAATCTGCTCATTCTCTCTGCTACTAGTTATTTGAACGCTGTGAACTAAAAGCTGTTTTTGCACTTCTGGACATTTAAGAGATAAGGACTGTCTAGCGTGTGACGTTAGTTGGTTGGAAAGATTAACTCCTTTGTAACTGGATAAAGAAATAAACTGCTCTTTGCTTGGGACATTGAAAATTGAAGGAGTTTTGTTCTTTTGGTTTTAAGAATGGCAATTAAGAAGATCATGGATGTACAAGAAGGGACTTTATTTCTAGACATGCTTCAGAAAATAATGGATGGGATTAACTCAATAAAACAAGAACTGAGAAATAATAGACAAGCGTGGAGAACTAAATTTCATGAAATGAGACAGGAGCTGAAAGAAACTCAGGATTCTATGAGAAAGGAGAATAAAGATAGATCTGGAAAACAAAAAAAGGATGAAAGAGAAATTAAAGGCAAGGTTCAATCTATGGAGATTGGCTTAAATATGGACATGAAAAAAGATTTGGATTTTCTGGTTGTGACGGATCCTGGAGATAAATATTACAGTTTGGAATACAGCGCTGTCTCTGAAGGAATTGAAGAGATTGGAGATAAAGATATTATCGGTTCAAAAAAATTCCTGGACTGGAAGGATTTGATGGAACTTGAAATGGAGAAAGTTAATAGAATTAATCCCTGTTTTGTGTCAATGGAAAAACCTTCAAGAAATGTACTAGTATCATGTGGAAAAGAGGAGCAGAGATGCGGCTTTGAAACAATACTTCAGTGTTACATTTGGATTTGATGGTAAGAAAATATCTGTGATGGAGGAAATTCCTATCAGACTTTTATTATATGACTATGACAGCAAGATTTTTGGGTGCGTAAAGATGGAAGATGGACCCAATATGGATAATGACAGAAGAGCGATTTTAAACTACTGGACTCAGTAGATTTGATGAGTTGGATTAATTGACATGTTTATTTAGAAAAAAAATTGATTGACATATATCTCAAGGATTGGAAACTTCTCTTTGACTTTTTGTGGAAGATTAAAATGATATGATGTTAATGAGATTTGAAACCAACTAAGATAACTGCTGGAGGAAGGTGATTTTATAATCTATTAAGAGATAGGTTTGTTATATATTATAGATTTATAGTTGAATTATAGTGTTTTGAAATTACTGGATTTAGTAGATTTGATGAGCTGGATTAATTGGCATGTTTATTTAGAAAAAAAATTGATTGATATATATCTCAAGGATTGGAAACTTCTCTTTGACTTTTGGTGGAATATTAAAATGATATGATGTTAATGAGATCTGAAACCAACTAAGATAACCGCTGGAGGAAGGTGATTTTATAATCTATTAAGAGATAGGTTTGTTATATATTATAGATTTATAGCTGAACTATGACAAATCGGAAGTCAATATTTTTATATATATGTATTTTTTTGTATTGTATTAGTTATTGATTTGTGTTGTTTTCTTTTTGTATTATTTTGGTTTTGAAAATTAGAATAAAAATTAATTGAAAAAAAAAACGAACTTGTGAGTGAAAAATAACGTACATAATGCATAATATTAAGAGAAATTGCTTGCAAAAATGTCTACCTTAGTCAAACCTGCGTTAAAAATGTGTTTAGTAGGAGAAATTCTCACTAAAATGCTGGACAATTTTTATGAGTTTGTTAAAAAGAGGGAGAGAACGAAAAGTGAGAGAGCCTTCTGGTGATGGAAGATGTGGAGCTGCACAGCAGAGCTCAGCAGCCAATAAACATCACTACAACAGTGGAAAAATCAGCTTTGGCAGGGGCCTGCTGCTTGCTAATCGAGCAGAGCTTGACTAGGTTCTGAGGAGAACTGAGGCCACATTCACACCTGACATTTATTCCAAGTCAAACAGGCATGGCTTCCCCCCAAAGAATCCTGGGAAGTGTAGTTTGTGAAGGGTACCCAATGTTATTGGGAGAGTCCTATTCCCCTGACAGAGCTCCAGTGGCCAGAGTGGTTTAACAGTCAGCCCCTTTTCCCCAGAGAACTCTGGGAATTGTAGTTCTCTGAGGGGATCTCTTAACAACTCTCAGCACCTTTCACAAACTACAGTTCCCAGGATATTTTGGGGGGAAGCCATGACAGTTTAAAATTGAATAAATGTCTGGTGTGGATGTGGCCTGTGTCTATCCTTTAATGAGACTAAATTGTCTCACGGACAATTTCTTTCTTGGAGTCTCTTGGAATGAGAGCAACTCTGATGCCTGAAGTATGAAAGCTCTATATGTGGAAAACGTTTTCATATCTTGTGATATCAAAGCGCTATATACATCTGGGCCAATTCATCCAGTTCCCCAACCCCTTTCTGACTTGCCCACTGATTTGACCGTGGTTGTGGTTGTATTTCTCCAAGACATGGTCTGGAGGGGGACACGGCTTGTGGACGTTGCTGTAGGAGGAGTCATGGTCTGGGATTCACTCTTCCCCTTAGACAAAGTTTCGGGGAAACCCAAAAACTGAGAGGATTTGGCAACCAGTTCAAACCATTTGCCATTTACACCTTACATTGGTTTATTAATTCCATGTATATCCCATCTTTTCTCCAAGGAGAGAGATTCACGGCTTGCCCTATTCTCCATTTATCCTCACGACAACCTTATGAGGTAGTTCAGGAGTGAGAGATTGGCCCAGTTCGCTTCATGATTCAGTGGAGATTTGAACCAGGGTCTCCCATGTCCTTGGTCACATCCACACCACAAATTTAAAGCCTATGGTTTCCCCTGAAGAATCCTGGGAACTGTTAAGGTTGGTAGGAATTGTAGCTCTGTGAGGGGTAAACCACAGTTTAAATGCATGTGAAATGTGCTTTAAATGTATGGTGTGGATGTGACCTTAGTTGCACTTAGGTCCTGCTTGCTGGCTTCCCTTTGGGGCATCTGGCTGGCCACCGTGAGCACAGGATGCTGGACTAGATGGGCCACTGGCCTTACCCAACAGGGCTCTTGTTATGTCTTCTAGTCTAACATCACCCAAATTCAAACTGTACGCAGCCTCCAGAACACACAAGACAACACTAAAGTTATGCAAATGCTCACTCAAAAGAGCCAGTACATGCTTAATTCTTTATTGGTTGTTTTTTTAAAAAAACACAATCGAGATGGTGCTCTACATAATTTAATTTCAGAATGTCGTTCCTGCTATATTTGGTAGGAGATCGATGCCCCCGATGATTCACTGTTGGCTGGGAAGACTCCAGAAGACCGGATCATGGCCCCTGAGCAGGTTACACGGGGTAAACTGACACGCTTGCTACTCTGCAGTGATTGGATCCTCTTAGTAGCAGGATGTAGCCATTGTCACCCCAGTAAGGTCCCCAGCTATGGAAGGATAAAATGCAAAGAGAGGGACGGAGGGTCTCAGTAAGAAGTTGTTTCTCAACTGGGAATGACAGGGGAGCATGATCAATCGAAGTGGGGTCAGAGGGCTATACGTCTTGCTAGCCCTACTCAGGGTAGACCCATTGAAGCTAATGGAGATGGCTAACTTAGGTTCATTAATTGCAGTGGGCCTACTCTGCCTTACAGGTCAGACTTTATGCCCCTCTAACTCAGCACTGTTCCTTCCCGTCACTCACTCCTGGTTGTTTTGATCAGTGATCCTGGAGATTGAACTTGGGAGCTTCTAGATGCAAGGCAGGTGCTCCGTTTTGGAGCTAACAGACCTTTCCCCCCATAACTCCCCCAGTGTCTCATCCACTGAGAGTCCTGAGCTATGGCTCAACAGAAGAGCATCTCGTCGGCATGCAGGAGGTTCCTGGTTCAGTCCCCGATGGCACCTCAATGCAGGGCTGGGAGAGAACCTTGCCTGAAGCCCTGGAGAGCCGCTGCCACTCAGTGCAGACAGTACTGAGCTGGATGAACCTCAGGTCTGATTGAGTATAAGGCAGCTTCCTCAGTTCCTAACTTGAGGACTAAGATGTTTTAGGATGCTTTTAAGCATTTCCCCTATTTTGGCAATCTACACTGTCCTGGTCCAGCTCAAGAAGTGGCATATAAATATTCTAACTAAGGGAATGCTATTCCTTCTTCAGAAACAGGAATGGATTGCACCTTAGGGACCTTGCTATCCTGAGCGTAAACTCTGCCCCACCAACGAGATTCTGTAGGCAGCCTGGCCTCCACTAACTGGGCACTGATGGATAATTCCATGCCTTCAGGCAGGGTGTCCATCTCATTGCCCACCATCACGATGATCAACACATCACTACTTACGTGTGCAACCAAAAAAAAAGACCTATGCATTGGCTGCAATGGCAGCTGATCCACTGGAGCAAATGTGGCACTGCCCCACCAGCTTCAGCTTGCCCTCAGCCAGCCACGACCTTCCTGCCTTCTTTCTTACAACCAGTCCAGGGGTTGGCCCTGGATGCCAGCTCCCTTCTCCTCAGTCTCAGGATTGCCCCTTGTAAAACTCAGCAGGGAAGAGGATGGGGGCATTGGCTCTGGCCCTGCCTACTGTTCAGGCTCCCCTGCTTCCCGCCCCATCTGCCCAAGGGGCACCACCGGTTGCCTGTTGTCTTCTGGCACCTCTGCTTCCCACATTACCTGTTCTTAATAATCCAGAAAGGAACCCCGTCTGCAGTGGTGCCGTAGCCAACAGCCAGCACAGCATGGTTCAAGACTTGTCCACACCCAGGGTAGTAAAAGACTCCTGGACAAAGGAGGAGTTGGGAATGATGAGGAAGGCAAATTCAGCAATGAATGGAAGACAGAGAACGTTGGGAGGCCCTCCCTGGTACTTGCCTGGATCATCAGGCCACTCACGCTCTTGGCTGCTGCCCCCTTCTGCACCTTCATCAAGAAAAGCCAGGGTTGGGCAGCAGCAAATCTACGACTCTGCACTCAGAATAAATGGACTGGCTTTGTCTTCTCATCTGTCACTTGACGACTGCAGCCATTTCCATTTCTGACAAACTTCTCTGACATCCATAGTTTCAATTGCTTGCGATGCTTCAGATGCAAACACCAGATTCTCATGATTATACCTGTTTCTATTATTAGCTTTCCGTCAAAGCATGGGAGAGCCATAAATTCAAGGTAGTTCACATCGAGATGATATAAGCTACTCTTTGCAACAGCTGAAGGTAAGTTTGTAAATCTAAGATCAGAAATGTGGCTGGCTGCTGAAGAGATGAAGTGCACAGTCAAGACCAGGTCTAACTCACAAGGGTTTTGACAATGAATAGGGCAAATCAACTGATGTGGTTCCTTCGGCGTTAGAACGGGCGATATTATGTGCGTTGGACATTTCATACATTCAACGTGCACATTCATAGCTGAAAAGCTGCAAGCAAATTGATCAAGGGGATGGAGCAACTCCCCTGGGAGGAAAGGTTAGAACATTTAGGGCTTATCTGTTTAGAGAACCAGGCTTATTTTATGTTCACCGCCCAGAGAGCTATTGCTGGTCGGGCGGTATATAAATTTAATAAATAAATAAATAAATAAATAAATCTGTTTAGAGAAAAAGGAGAGTAGGAGGCGACACGAGAGAGGTGCATAAAATTATGCAGAGAAAGTGGGGAGAGAAAAGCTAACAGTAGCTAACTAACTACCACTGCCTCCACTGTCAGAGAAAACTGGCTCTGGATGCCAGTTTCTAGTAATCACAATTGCGGAGAGTTGCTCTTGCGTTCATGTCCTGCGTGTGGGCTCCACATTGGGGCATCTGGTTGGCCACTGTGAGAACAGGATGCCGGACTAGGTAGGCCATTCGCCTGATCCAGCAGGCTTTTCTTGGGTTCTTAGGTTCTTATGACTGATCATAAACCACACTCCTCCAAATTTCCCATATTGATGATCGCTCTGTGTTGAATATCACTCAGCAATTAGACTCATCACTGCTGTAACGACCCAGCCTCTTTGCTATCCAAAGGCTACCTTACCTCCGCTGTAAAACTGAAAGTAAGAAGCATCCAGTGCAACGGCAATTGGGCCAATAGTAGCCACAGCTTCTTCCAGGGCTTCCTCATCATCTTGCGGAAGCTGTACGTAGCCACTGCATGTGGCTGCTCGATCCAAGGATTTGTACCGACAGTTTGCATCCTGCAAAGAAACGGCAGCCAATATTTACATTTTGGGCAGAAACAATTCTTTTTTTAAAAAAAACAAAACAGCAACAACTATTTAACAAAATATTTTCTTTTCACAACAGTACAATGTATATAGTACATTATACATTTGAATTTGACAGGGTTGGTTCCAAACAATGCCCTTACAAAGCTTTTTTTCATTTATAATCCCAACAGTATGCACCAAAGTGTGCCACAGGGCAGAAACAATCCCTGTCAAATGGGGCTGTCACTTCTCAGGTTACTGAGAGCTGCTATGGCAGCTCCAGGCCAGATCTGCCACCCAACCATGTCTAAATCTTTCTTTCCCTCCTTTCCATTCTCCAGAGGCCTTCACAGTCTATTGGGCTAAATCTTTAGGTAGGTAAGTAGGAAGGAAGGAAGGAAGGAAGGAAGGAAGGAAGGAAGGAAGGAAGGAAGGAAGGAAGGAAGGAAGGAAGGAAGGAAGGAAGGAAATATATTTTTTAATAAATGATCCTTTGGAGATGAGGGCAAAACCAGACTTGAACTGGCATCGCTCGGAGACAAAGGTCACATTCACACCATACATTTAAAGCACATGGCTTCCCCCCAAATAATCCTGGGAACTGTAGTTTTACCCCTGACTACAGTTCCCAGGATTCATTGGGAAGAAGTGGTGAGAGGAAAGAACCAATCAGAACATAAGGCATGCCAAGTCCTGGCCTCCATGCCCTGAGCAGAGGGAAACAGCTGAGGGGAGATTCCAAGGGAGGCCAAGATGGTTCTTCCACCTTCAGATATCAATCAGTCATCTGAAGCCTGTGGCCAAATTTTGTCTTTATTTTTTGGTCGACTAACCTTAGCTGAGTGAAAGAAAATAGCCCATAAATAACTCTATCCAGTGTGACAGGCTGGAGAAGATGGAGAAAGGAAGGAAGGAGATTCGGCTGAGCATTGTGCATGTACCACACGATTGCAAAATTGTAAGTCTTGTTCAAACGTTACCCGTGCTTCGTAGGGGTAGGTATTCTCCGAGTTGATGCCATTGTTTAACCGCACGTAATCCAAGGCCCAGCTTGGCCACCCTCCATTGCATCCCTGATTGCCTTGCGCCCAGGAGCAATCAACAAGGTTTTGTTCACTCAGCGAGACCAGCCTGCCAGTCGTGCGGGCTAGGAAACCTTCCAAGGTTCCAGTGGCACCGAACGCCCAGCAAGACCCACAGCTGCCCTGTGGAAGAGGAGAAACAGTTTGATCCAGTGGTCAAGGCTGGGTCAGGGCCAGGGCAACAGACTCAAGTTCAAACAAATGGCAACCAAACAATAGCAAACAGGAAACGGTGCTGCACATCATGAATATGAAGCAGAATAGAAAACAAAGCCTTATTTCATCCCTACCCACAACTGAGGGATCTCATCATTGTAATTAACTATGAATCCCTGGCTTGATTATTTAAGCCTGCCCATGTGGCATGGGATAGGTGAGAAATTCGAGTCAAGCCCTATCTATCAAATTCTCATTGAAAATAACATACAAAACGGCATTATATGACAAGACATTGCTTGCAAAATGTGTACGTTAGTCAAGACTGCCTACAAATAGGTGTTTATTGGGAGAAATTAGCCTTAAAATGCTGGAGAATTTTCATGAGTATTTTTTAAAAAAATCTACAAATTGCTGCACAAATGTGGAGAACTTAATTTAAGACTAGAAAGATGAGAAACGGGAGGAACTGACAGACCTTCCCATCCCTAATGTGATGTTCTACTCACCTGGTCTTTCACTGGGGTGACATAACCTTTGGTGCGCCAGTCCACAGACTCAGGAAGCGAAGGATTGGCAGATTTTTTGAACCAGGTGAAGCTGCTGCCTCCGAGATTTCTGGGCAGATCAGGGCGGAGGCCGTTCAGCTGTTCATTAAACTCTTCTCTAGTCTGGGGAGGAGAGAAGAGTTGTCAATGCCAACGTTCCTTCTTGCCCTCAAAGCTCCTGTTGCGTCTTGATTCGAGCAGTGAGCGGGCAAATCCTCAGCTGAAATGTTGCCTCACTCTGCTAGGAACTCATGGGTGGCTTAAAGCTGCAGTCCTATAGACACTTACATGGGAGTAATCCCCAATGGACACAGTGGGACTTACTGCTGTGTAGACATATATAGGATTGCACTGTTCGGGTGTGAGGTGCACTATTAGGATGCCAGGATACCCAGATGTGGCCTCTAAAGTGGGAGTCACGAGGAGAGGCTTGAGAAGGACAATAAGCGTGGCAGTTGGGCTCAGAGTTTGCTTACCAAATCGCCCAAGTGGTTCATTGCCATCTGAAAAGTGTGTTTTCCCTGGGAAGCTTCACGGTTGTGCTCTTCAATCATCTGCAGGTTGTTTTCCCACACCGATCTCCGGAAGTCTTCATTTCTCTGCAAGGAAACTGCTGGTTAAGAATGAACCGACAACAGCCTATGACCCACCTACCTCAGAAAGGGCATTAAAAGGCCTGGAGGCCAGAGGAACTCAGCACTAGAATTCAGCTGCACAGGGGTGCACTAATTTTAATTCCAGCTGGAGAGAAAAGTGCCTCTAAGGATGCACAAGTTTTTGTGACCTGCGATCCACCCAGAGTCAGAGGACAGGAGGGTTTCCTTCATGCCCTGATTGTGGACTTCTCTGTGGGGCACCCTGTTGGCTATTGCTGGACAAAGGCTACCAGGGGGTTGGACTCGATGGCCTCTTCCAACTCTATGATTATTTGATTCTTTACGCATTGCATAGGTGCAGGGATGCCTGAGTTTCCATTTAAAGCCGAATCTACCAAATATACACTTTCCAAAGCAGTATGAGAACCTGAAACGTAGCCATCCTTCAAGATTCACACTTATCCAAATTTTGTGATGCAATTCTCTAACCAAAAAATCCATATATTAGCATAAAAATCAGTTTTCGTTTGTTGAACAATGGGCAACCAGGCTTTTTGCGTATGCACGAAAAGCAGGCGAGAAGCAGATTAAGGCTGCAATCCAGCACATGCCTCCTCGGAAGTAAGCTCCATTGGGTTCAATGGGACTTACTCCCAGGTAAGTGTGCATTGGATTACAGTCTAAAAGAATAATTAAAAGAGTATGGAATAAATCAATTATAAATGCTCTTAGAGCTATTGAATTAATAACTACTTAAGCAAATAATTAACTTGGCATAAAAATCCATATATTAGTGAAAATAACATTAGGATAAGTTGTTTGCAAAAATGTGTACTTTAGTCAAAACTGCATACAAATATGTGTTTATTAGGAGAAATTCTCGTTAAAATGCCGAAGAATGTTCATAATGATTTTTTTTAAATCAAAATTGCAAGTTGCTCCAGAAATGTAGAGAATGGAATTTTAATGTATTTATGTATTTATTGTATTGATATACCGCCCCATAGCCGAAGCTCTCTGGGCGGTTTACAATAACTGAAAACATTAAAAACAAATATACAAATTTAAAAACACATCTTTTAAACACAATTTTAAACAATTTAAAACGTATACACATTACAAGGGCAAATGAGGCAAGATCAAATGCACCTTCCCTGTGTGGGGCTGCATAGACTACATTTCAGAACTGGAAAAACGGGCAACTGAGAGAACCACAATTGACAGATCCTTCCATCGCTACGTGGGAGTAAGCCCCACTAAACTTCAAGGGATATACTTAGAGAAGACATGTTTGTGCTCTTAATGGACCTTGGCCTGAGCCAGAAAGACAATTTCTGTGCCAATACAGAGAGGTACCTAGTCCTCATGACTTGCTCCATGAAATGACATTCTGCACATGCTCAGGAGCACACAACTGTGCCAGAATTTCTGAGACACAAGCATGTGGTTAATCCTAGTTATATCGGAGCAAACTCACCTCACGGTACTCTTTAGAATAGGTGAGCTTCCAGTCTCTCCAGGCTCCATCCAGGGCCGGATCCCGCGCTGTGGCAAAGGCCCTCAGCAAGACCAGCCCGGTCAGTGCCAACACCGAGATCAGATGCATATCTACCAAGGAGATAATCTAGTTATACATTTTCAGGAGGACCTTTTTTAAAAAAATACAACTGATATAGAAATGTGGAGAACACAATTTAAGGTTGAAAAATAAGAGACTGAAACAAAAAATTATGAGGTTTTACCCATCCTTAGGAAGCTGCCTTATACTGAGTCAGACCATTGGTCCATCCAGATCAGTATTGCCTACACTGACTGGCAGCAGCTCTGCAGCCCTATCTGGAGATACCGTCGGGGACTGAATCTGGGACCTTCTGCATGCAAAGCAGACACTCTACCACTTGAGTTCCAACAAAGAAAATAAGATTCTAGTCCTCATGGTTCTGAAGAAAGGTCTGATTTGATCTGATTTGAGGACCTCGAGATGCCATTGGGGATTGAACCTGGGACCTGCTGCATGCAAAACAGATGCTCTACCCACAGAACTACAGTCCTTCCCTGCTGGCTCCTGAAATAATTTGATGTCAAATGTTGCATTTGAATATCAAATTTTTGCCAGATCCAGGAAATATCCACCATCAACATTTGCAGCAAGCATGCTTTATTACTGGGTAGGTTTGTATTTTGTCATTTAAACTTTAAACTTCCCAGCATGCACTATCAGCCTTTTCTGCAAATACTCTTAATGGTGGCTTCCAAAGCAATCTTACCTCTCTCTCCAACTGAAATATTCAGAGAACTGGTTCTTGTCCGTCTGTCTACTCGTCTCTCAGGGAAGAATAACGGGCAGCTTCCCTCTTTATAAAGAGTGAGTCCAATTCCTCTCCCCCAACTTAAGTCCCTGGGAACTATTTATCAAGACTTAACGGAATGGAAGTGACATTTCACGGTCACAGGAAGAGGCGTGGCGGTTCCTTTCACAATGATTTTGTGGGGAAAGCTGCAGGTGGGTGTTGTGGGTATTGAGTTCAGCTTTCCAAAATCTAAATTTGGACAATTTCTTTTCCTAAGGGGGGGGACCATGGGTCGGAGGCATTTTGCCCTTACAGTTGCTTGAAGGTGTGCAGGTGTTGGTGATGTCTCATGAAATAGCCAGAAGACGTCCGGCAGTCATGAGTCAGGTGTTGCGCTGCCCAATATAGCTGCTACATTTTCACCGTGACCTGCAGAGAATTCTCACCTGGATGAGAATTAGAAGCAAGACAATTCCTTTCCTTTATTGTCCCAGTGGGGATCGTTCATGCCCTGTAGAGGGACTGATAACGATGCACATGACAGCCTCTGTAGGGCTGACCTTGAAATCACCTGGAAGCTGCAACTGCGCCACAATGAGGGATGCAAGGATGGCCCCCTTCCGTTATTTTATTGTTTATCTTATTCCAATGGGATCACTCGTGTACCTGCATTACGGAGTTGGGCCCAGTCCGGCTGTAGCACAAACCCATGGTTTATTTCTACAATAATTTATTGAACAAGCCAAAATATGACTGACAGACACAGGAAACTTCATTTCCCTCTCCCTCTGGAGTCAGATCATCTAGCTCAGAATCGTCTACACCACCTTTTCCCAACCTTTGCATCCCCAGGTGTTGCTGGACTACAACTCCCATCATCCCCTGCAGCCGGCATGGCCAGTGGTCAGGGATGATGGGAACTGTAGTCCAGCAACATCTGGGGACCCAAAGAGGTTTGGAAATGCTGGCCTACACTAGCAAGCAGTAGCCCTCTAGGGTAGGAATGGGCAAGCTCAGGCCCAAGGGCCGGATATGGCTCTCTAGATCTGTCTGTCTGGCCCTCTGGACTCTCCCCAGGCTGCACAGTCTCCTGACCTGACACTTTCAACCTTCTTTTCAGTTTTCTGTTTGGTTGGCTTCTAGCCTGGCTGGGATTGTCCTTGAAGTCTGATCATACCTCTTGCTTTTCTGGATGGAGGATAAAAAGCAGTATGGGAGTGAAATCCATGAAGGCAAAATGAGCATTTATTGCTCCACCTGCTCTTCAGCCACCACTTCTACGTGGCCCCTGGAAGGTGGCCCGAGAAGGGAAGAGGCTGACAAAGGTCCCCTACCCCAGCTCTAGGGCTTCAAAGAGGGGTCTTTCCCAGCCTCATCTGGAGAAGTACTTTTTCCACTGTGCTGTGGGCTCAAAGCGCAGCGCTGGGCAGAGTTGGAGCTGCTGGTGTGCTGGTCTGAACCAGCAGGGCTCTTCCTAGATTGTTAAGTTATGCAGGGCCTTAACAGTAAGCACCAGTGCTTTGACACCAGCTTTGAGAGGGCCTAGGCCAGTTGCCCTTGGCATATTTATGAAGTGTCTTCCTTTCTGCATTTTTATTAGGGTGGCCGATGCGGTGCAAAGCACCAGCTGGGGTGGCATTCATCCACCATCTTATTTTCCCTGCAACATCTCGGAGCCCTGGCGTCTCTCTGTCTCTCTCTCTCTGGAATAAAGTTGCCTGGCAGTTGGAAATTGTTTGTGTGTGAGGGGAAGAGAGGAATCGTACCCCAGTCCTCTCCTCAGAATGGGTCTCCTCACATTAGTGTTAGGATCCGAACGACAAGGTCGGAGGCTCCAACTTTGCTCTAACTCTGCTCTAAGGGAAAAAGCCACCTTCTCAGAAAATGGCGGCAGCTGCAGCTACGCCTTTCTACCTGCGTCCTGACGTGACTGAAGCGAAGATTTATAGTGTTATTAAAGTTTGTTATTAAAGTTGATAAAGTTTGTTTTTCCCCCTCAACTATTTTCCTCATATCGGTTTCTAAAACTGCATCTGGGCTTTGTTGGCTGTGTATACGTGTTGGTAAATACATTTTTTCATTGTTTTAATAAACAGAACATTAACATAGTGTTAATGTTAGTCATGCAGAGCTGAATATATAATAAGATGACATCTGCGTATTCCCAAAATATAGAAGAGCCTTCTCAAGTGCACAGCTGGATGTGTTTCCTTCAGCAGCACTTGAGGGCCGCTATAAGAGAATCCCATTACAAAATCAGATATGTCCAAGGTGGAGATGACAGGGCCAAAACACAGGTTGTTTTGCTCTTCACACAGAGATCCACATAAAGAGTTAATCACCACATTACTATCTCCGTGAGGGGGGTTTAGTGGATTATTATGTGGTGTAGAGGTTAAGGTGCTGGACTACAACCTGGGAGACCAGGGTTCAAATCCCCACACAGCCCTGAAGCTCACTGGGTGACCTTGGGCCAGTCACTGCCTCTGGGCCTCAGAGGAAGATGATGGTAAACCACCTCTGAATACCACTTACCATGAAAACCCTGTTCATAGGGTCACCATAAGTCGGAATCGACTTGAAGGCAGTCCGTTTCTGTTTTCTCCTTGGGGGTCAACACAAGCTAGCGTCAGGAAAGACTGCAGAATTCTTAGTGATTGCCTTAAAAATAAGGGCTAGAACAATGCCCTGAGTTTTAAATTGTATTAAATTAGTTTTTTTAATGTAATTAAGTTTGGACACTTGTTTCATTTGTCCTTATGTTTATAGTTTGTCCACAAACTGCAGTGGCTGGTGTTTTAATTGAATTTGGGCATCTTATCTGTTTAGTTGTGTTTATACACGTTTGAATTTTGTACTCAAATAGCAAACTCCAATGGCCAATGCACAGAAATACCTACTTAAGCTGAAACCTACTGTTTACTTACAGAGCAAGGCAACCTGGAACGTTTGTCATCGCTACATGGGTACCCCATGCCATTCTGTCCAGTATGCCCTTCAAGGAGTAAGTATTAATTATAGGAGGTATAAGTGGTTCAGTTGTTCTTGTTAACATATGCTATAAACAGAAGCCATTTGTCAATAAAATTATCACATTACACCATTTATCTGGAAATGTCAGCCGTTCTGATAACATTAACTCCCACACTCAGCCTTGGGAAGTAAAGTCTGCTTGGGATGTCAGGTAGCCAGACATTTGCCACCTGTGGTGGACATGTGAAAGGGTGAAACAATAGTGGGGAATGATATATATAGAGAAATGTGTTTCATTTTACCTGTCAAGGTCAAAGTGTGTCCAAAATTAATGTTGTTTAATGTTTTTTGATGGAAACGATGCTACAATACTCTCGAAAGAATTGGCTATCTACTGTACATGCTACTTGCTGGTTGGTTGTTAATAGCCACCCAATGGAAACAGACTCTAGATCTCTCATTGGACAGATGGTATTATTGTTTATGGAATATTGCTATAATGGAAAAAAATAACACAGCCAACTTTCTCAAGGACAAGAAACTCTGAGTTCCTTTTATTGATGCAATAATCACAAAGAGGTGTCAGCAGTATGCTGATGATACCCAGCTCTATTTCTCTGTAACATCTGAATTGGGAGAGACCGGTGCCTGGACTTGATGGTGGGCTGGTTGAGGGCCAATAAAGTGGGGGTGCTCCTGGATCCATCTTTGTCACTAGAAGCCCAGCCGACCTCCATGGCTAGGAGTGCCTTTTACCAGCTTCAGCTGGTAAGACAGTTGTGGCCATCTCTGGACCGGGATAGCCTGACCACTGCTGTCTATGCACTGGTAACCTCCAGACTGGATTACTATAATGCACTCTATGTGGGGCTGCCTTTGAGGTTGGTCCGGAAGCTGCAGCTGGTGCAAAATGTGGCAGCAAGACTGCTCATTGGGGCAGGGTATTGCCAACATGTCACCCCGCTGCTGAATGAATTGCACTGGCTGCCTATTGGCTACTAGGTTAAGTTCAAGGTGCTGGTTTTGATGTACAAAGCCCTATAAAGCTTTAGAGCACCCCTCCACTCACTTCTGCCCTGCCAGCTCGAGTCAAGCAAGGAACAGGCTAAGGCATTCAGCCACCTGTGTTCCCTCCCTCCCACATCCTGGCATTTTAGGATTGCACTGTAAAGGTCCACAGTTTAGAATGGTGCAGAAAACCTATATGAATTCAAATTTCTGCAGAAAATATGAGGAGAAAATTGAGTGAGGAAATATGCTTGTGATTCACCTTTCCTGTCAAGGTTATTCTTCGGTTTTGTAACTCTTTCTACCACTTTATGCATTTTCCATAAACTGAGACAGGAAGGGAAGCCACCTTTGTTGAGGGGACAGGGGAATAAATGTACTCCTATTGCTTTAAATTGTTTCTTAATTTGGAATACTGTAATGGAAGATAAATGGAAGAGGGGCCCTGTCCACAGGATTAAAGTAAATTAAGCTATAATGATGTCAGATGTCACAAGTTACTTGATCCCTATCTAGTCCTTGACTCAGCTAAAATTTGGGCGATGTTTTCATCATATGGACCTTCAGTATAAACATCAGCAGAGAGACAAAATACCCAGTTTGGTTATTGAGACACAGAAGAACATGAATCTAGCAGAAAGGAAGAAAATGTGATTGGCTAGTTACTGAACACCATGATTCCTGAATAATATTACCACATTCCTTACAGAAACCAATTTGACAGGAAGGTCTGATTGAGTGACAGATAGATTTGTTGAGTTGTTAGATTCCCTGACTCTTTTTCCCCATGAGATGATCCTTGCTGTTGAGACTGGGCTTCAGAACAATAATGTAGCATTTGGGGAGAAAGATGCAAGCCAGGAGACCAGCACCAGAGGCCAAGATGGAGAAGACCTCCACAGCCACCATGAACTTGCCCTTGGTGCTCAAGTAGGTGGGGACAAAGGAGACCCAAACACTGCAGAACACCAGCATGCTGAAGGTGATAAACTTGGCTTCGTTAAAACTGTCAGGCAATTTTCTTGCTAAGAACGCCATTGTGAAGCTGACGAGGGCCAGGAGCCCCATGTAACCCAAGGCAGCATAAAACATGATGATGGAGCCTTCGTTACACTCCACCACAATCTCTCCGGGTAGAGCATGGAAGTCCAAGTTTGGGAATGGGGGAGAGGTGACCAGCCAGCCAGCACAGATGGTAGCCTGGATGAAGGGACAGACCAGGACAATGATATTTGCCGGTTGTGTCTTCAGGAATTTTCTTGCCATGTTTCCTGGCTTGGTGGCCGTGAATGCTAGTACCACCGTGACAGTTTTTGCCAAGATGGAAGAAACGGCAACGGAGAAGATTATGCCGAAAGTGGTTTGTCGGAGAAGGCAGTTGAAGTTCCTGGGTTCTCCAATGAACAGGAAGGAACAGAGGAAGCACAGCAGGAGGGAGAGGAGGAGGTATGTGAGGTCTCGATTGTTGGCTTTGACGATGGGTGTGTTGTGGTGTTTAATGAAGATTGCCAGCACTAGAGAGGTGATGAGAGAGAGGAAGAAGGCCAGAGAAACTAAAACAAAGCCCAAAGTGTCTTGATAGGAAAGGAAGTTGATGTTCTTGAGGATACACTGGTCTTGGTTCTTGTTTGGCTGTTGATCTTCTGGGCACTTAGTACAGCGAACTGCATCTGGAATGAGCAACAACTGTTTAGGTATCTGAACCTTTCTTTTTCTTGAGGAGCTGGAATGGTTGATTCCCTGACTATGGGCTATGGTAGCTGATGCTAGTTGGAGTCCAACCATCACCACCACAGCCCTGTCCCTCCCATGCCTGCTAACAGGTGTTTGAAGATTCATATGGAACAACATACCTGTTTGGTTAGAAATTGTCCCTTCTGGACAAGGAATACATTCATAGCAGCAAACTGGTTCCCCATCTTTCACTTTTATGCTGTGTCCTGGCAGGCAATGTTCCACGCACCGAGAAAAAGGCAGTGTCTGCAACAGCAGAGAGTTGGCTATGAGGGAAATATTAGTGGTTTTGTGGGTGACATCAGAGGTCTGGGGCCCACTCAGAAGAATAACCAAGAGAACCCTCGGATGCTACAGGGCTTTTTTCATGTATTCTGAGATAAGCAAAGCAATACCAAGAGTGCCCCTTGTAAGACCATTAAGCATGGAGTCTGAAATTAGTGCAGTTAAGTAGTGCAGTTATCGTTGCTTGTGTAAATGTCAACTGAGCATGAGTCAGTGATGGCCACACTTGATTACCCTTTGGTTTTGGCTAGCGTCCTCATTGGAAGAGACCAGTGCCGTCTCCAGGTTTCGGAGGGCCTTTGGGAAGAGCCCTTCCACAGAATCCCTCCCTCTGTGAGTCTACCTCCTCACCACCAATGTTACCAGCTGCTGTGACTCCTTATCATTGGTGCAACCTGCTTTCTTGCCAGGAACGGAGCCAAGGAGCAAGCAGGCAGCAATGTTCACTGCTTCTGCTCTACACCATTTTTGTCTCAGCCAGAGAGAGAGGTGACTGAATACCTGGGACCACAATACCTGATGGAACGCCTCTCCTGATACGAACCCACCTGTACACTACGCTCAACATCAAAGGCCCTCTTCCGGGTGCCTACTCCAAGGGAAGCTCGGAGGCTGGCAACAAGGGAGAGGGCCTTCTCAGTAGTGGTCCCCAAATTATGGAATGATTTGGGTGATGAGGTACACCTGGCCCCAACACTGTTATCTTTTCGGCACCAGGTCAAGACTTTCCTCTTCTCCCAGGCATTTTAGTATGTGTTTTTAAATTGTTTTAAATTTTTAAATTGTGTTTTAAATTGTTTTTAAAAGATGTGTTTTAAATTTGTATATTTGTCTTAATGTTCTTAGTTACTGTAAACTGCCCAGAGAGCTTCGGCTATGGGGTGGTATATAAATACAATAAATAAATAAATAATCAGGCTACAATTGTGAAGAGGAGGAGGATCAAGTCCGAGTGGTGTGGGGTGACCCTTGTCAGTGGGTCCCCTTTCTGACTGTACCCCAAAGCAGATGTCTTACCCACCTGGGTAGCCCACACAATGGCATCGGAATCAATCCTGAAATTTGACCCTGCAGGACCCCCTGGATGCATCCATCCAACTTTCCTCTGAGCCATAGATTTGTTTGAGGAGATCGCCCAGTTGATTATATTGAATCCAGCAGATTCCATCCCATGTTCTGAAAAGGAGATTTCATCCCCAGCACTGTTGTTGAAGTGGATGGTCCTCAGAAAGGAATGGATCTGAAAGAAATGTTTTCAAGGAACTGTCTAAGGTGCTGAAACCTATTCCCAAACTATGGTCAGCAGTGAGGACAGTTCCTTGAAAGTTTGAATTAAAACCTAGAGCCAATTCAGTGCCCCAATGACATCAAAGCCACCAGTCTCCACTGAACAGGTATAGACATTTCTGAGGTTTGACAATCAAGAGCATCTAGGTGATAACTGAGATAAGTTCAATCACCTGTTATAAAGAGAGCAATGGACATGAAAGAGGAAGGACCTTACCTGCCAGGGCTTCACACTCAGAAGAAATGACCTCCTTCTGTCACCACCAAAACTGGCACGTTTTGATGCCGATACATACATGGCACGCAACGCATGTGCAATGGAATAAACAGCATTGTAGATGGTGTAACTGTGGCCTGTCATGGCCACTTCAAAGACAGAGGTTGGCAAGTCCTCTAGTCTCTCCTCCCCTGTGCACATTCTCTGGCCATCAGACAAGCCCAACCCTGGTTTCAAAACCTCACAGACAAATGCAACTTCCCACCAGTCTCGGAGAAAGGCATCCCCTTGAGGGTTGTATGGATCTAACGCCCAAAGATAGTGGTTGAATCCTGGCACATTGCTGGTGTGGACAGTGAATGACAAAGCACCATGGAAGGACTTCAGATTCCACCACTCATAGTGATATCCGATGGCAGCAAATTCCCATTCAGTTGTCAGGATCCAAACCTTTCTGAATGTAGTGTTGGTCTGTGCTTCATATGAAGAGAATGGCATTATTACATTTTGCATTGTATTGTAATCTCCAGAGATGATCACAACATGAGCCGTACTCTCTGCAAGAGTCAAAATTAGATTTTTCTGATCTCCTATAAGCTCATTGAACAACGAGATCTGTCGCCAGATCCTTTTTTCAAATTGCACACAGATATCATTCTGGGCAAGTATTGCTTTCAGAGAGCGGATGAAATGTTCACCACTCTCATTTCCCAAAAAAATGATCCCAATCCAGTTCCACTGGAAATGCAGGAGGAGGTGGACTAACCCCCTGTTCTGTGTGTGATAGTCAGGATCGATGCAGTAGAAATTGGGGAAACGGACCAGGTCACTCAGAATGGAGTCAAAGGACCGATAGCCTAGCTGAAGGAGCAGAAGCGGATGGAGTTTTAGAAATGGCAGAGATGAAAAAAGACAGCCAATGCTCTTAAGAGGAATATTGACAAACTAGAATGTGTAAAGGAAGGCTGAAGGAGTTGATTATGTTTTGCTGGCAGGAGGGATGATACCAGCCACCTTCAAATATTGACTATCACAGTGAGATGATGGAGCAAATTAGTTCTCCAATGGGTTCAAATTTCAAGAAAGGGTATTTTGACTAGACGCTAAGGAAAACCTTCCTGATAGCACAATGCTTTTTATGTTTTCACATTGAACACCATCCTGATATTTTTATGATATGGCAATATAGAAATACATCTTATAGATAAATAAATATGTTTATTGAAAAGCATTTTTATACTGCTTAATATTTTAAAAATCTCTAAGCAGTGTACCATTTCAAAAAAGAAACAATATATTATTAAGATGTTAAAGCAAAAGCACAGCTTCAAACCAGTAAAACACTAATATAAGAACACATAAAAGCATATGAAAGCAGATGAAACAGAAATTCAGAAGAATGAAACATGTTTTTAAAAAGGGGTCCAGTCTTATGGGTCAGGGAAAGCCTGAACAATTTCAAGTAGACATTACGAGCAGATTCCTGACAATGCATTTTGTTCAACTGTGGGCTTTCCCTTCACAAACGTTCTTTAGCAGAGGCTGGATGAACACCCATCACAGAAGATGTAGCAGTGGGTTTCCTGCAGCGGCACAGGGTAGGACTAAATGACCGCTGTGGTCCGTTCCATCTCCATGACTGTATATGCTAGCACAAGCCTCTGGCCACAACCGGCAGCATGATATCCGATCCATACATAAAGGAGGGGACTTAACATTACTGCATGGTATATATGTTCAAATGTGCCTTAGCTTAATGCAAGCTAGAGTATTTACTTGTGAGCAAGCAATTCCAACAAAGAAAAAAGGGGGAAGACAGAAGAAGAAGCCAATGTGGCTTCACAAAAAGCTTAGAGATGACCTGAAAACAAAAAAGGACACATACAGGAAGTGGAAAGAAGGCCAGGCCACAAAGGAAGAATACAGACAGGTAGCACAGAATTGCAGGGATGGCTTCAGGAAGGCTAAAGCTGAGAATGAGCTGAGGTTAGCGAGAGATGCTAAAAGCAACAACAAAAAAGCTTTCTTCAGGTACGTCCATCGTAAAAGACAGAGAAAAGAAATGGTGGCACAGCTACTCAGTGAGGATTGCAAAATGATAACAGATGACAAAGAAAAGGCAGGAGTGCTCAATTCCTACTTTGGCTCAGTCTTCTCCCAGAAAAGGGTCTGTGACCCTCCTAGCAAACATGAAATTGAAGGGGCAGGATTAAAGTTTGAGATTAATAGACAAACAGTCAAGGAATACCTGATCACTTTGAACGAGTTCAAATTGGCAGGGCCCGATAAACTGCATTCTGGAGTATTGAAGGAACTGGCTGAAGAACTCTCAAAACCACTGTCTATTATCTTTGCAAAATCGTGGAGGACTGGTAAAGTGTCGGATGACTAGAGGAGAGCTAATGTTTTCCCTATCTTCAAAAAGGGCAAAAAGGAGGAACTGTGGAACTACAGACCAGTCAGCCTAACATCAACCCCTGGAAAAAGTCTGGAGTAGATTATAAAGCAGTCGGTCTGTAAGCACCTTGAAAACAATGCAATGTGATTACTAGAAGCCAACATGGATTTATGAAGAACAAATCCTGCCAAACTAATCTTGTTTTTTGATTGGATAACCTCCCTTGTAGACTGTGGGAATGCTGTGGACATAATATATCTCACCTTCAGCAAAGCTTTTGATAAAGTGCCCCATGATATTCTGATTAGCAAACTAGCTAAATGCGGGCTGAATGGAACTATCAGGTGGATCCACAGTTGGCTCCAGAATCATATTCAAAGAGTGCTTATCAATGGTTTCTTCTCAAACTGGGCAGACGTAATGAGTGGGGTACCACAGGGCTCGGTCCTGGCCCCAGTGCTCTTCAACATTTTTATTAACGACTTGGATGAGGGGGTACAGAGCATTCTTATCAAATTTGCAGATGATACAAAATTGGAGGGCACAGCTAATACCATAGAAGACAGAAACAGAATTCAAAGGGACCTTGATAGGCTGGAGCATTGGGCTGAAAACAACAGAATGAAATTCAACAGGGATAAATGCAAAGTTCTACACCTAGGAAAAAGAAACCAAATGCACAGTTATCAGATGGGGGATACTTGGCTCAGCAATATGACATGTGAGAAGGATCTTGGAATTGTCATTGATCACAAGCTGAATATGAGCCAACAGTGTCATGTGGCTGCAAAAAAAGGCAAATGCTATATTAGGCTGCATTAACAGAAGTAAAGTTTTCAAATCACTTGAAGTATTAGTTCCCCTCTATTCAGCACTGGTTAGGCCTCATCTAGAGTGCTGTGTCCAGTTCTGGTCTCCGCACTTTAAGAAGGATGCAGACAAACTGGAACAGGTTCAGAGGAAGGCAACAAGGATGATCAGGGGACTGGAAACAAAGCCCTATGTGGAGAGACTGAAAGAACTGGGCATGTTTAGCCTGGTGAAGAGAAGACAGAGGTGAGATAGGATAGCTCTCTTCAAGTATGTGAAAGGTTGCCACACAGAGGAGGGCCGGGATTTCTCCTCTGTCGTCCCAGAGTGCAGGACACGGGAGAATGGGCTGGAGTTGCAGAAAGCCAGATTTCGACTGAACATCAGGAAAAACTTCCTAACTGTTAGAGCCATGCGACAATGGAACCAATGACCTAGAGAGGTAGTGGGCTCTCCGACACTGGAGGCCTTCAAGAGGCAGCTGGACAGCCATCTTTCTGGAATGCTTTGATTTGGATTCCTGCATTGAGCAGGGGGTTGGACTTGATGGCTTTATGGGCCCTTTCCAACTCTATTATTCTATGCTTCTGTGATCAAGCCTTCCTTCCCTTGTACAAATCCATCCTACCTGAGGAACCTTGAAGGTGCCCAAGACAGGTGCCATCTGGTTTGAGATTATGGAGTCGAGACCCCCAATGACAGAGAGCAGGTTGTCCCTCCTGCCACATTTGTAGTTGGGAAATGTCATTCCCCCTGTAATGAGCAGAGACAGAGTGACATCTTGCGACATACTTGCATAGTTGCTGTCTTCATAGATGCGAAAGCCCAGTGTGAGATTGAGTAGGTGTGTCAGGTCCACGTTCAGCTCCTTGATGGCAAAGGCCATGGCGAGGATTTGCTGATAGTTTTTGGGTACGGGTCTGCAGTGATAAGAGCAAAGGGGGAGAGATCCCAAAGGAGTAGCAGAAGAGTTGGTGGTGACGAAACCACTTGATTCACAACCACCCACACAGCCACTCCCTACTTTTCACTGAGATAAAACTGTCTAGAATCTAGACACCCCCCCAAAAAAAACCCTCTTAAACTGATTGACTGGGAACCTTAGAAGTAATTCTCAGTGGACTTTTCTCCAGGTAAATGTGCAAAGTTTTGCAGATTTAAATTACTATGTACTACTTAAAACATGCACACGCACACTGATGTACTAAAGCATTTCATCAGAAGGAAAGGCCAGTTTGTGGAGTGACCTATTTTGCATGTGGGTGACGTCTCTCTGTCTCTCTCTCCTCTGGTAGAGTAGATATTCCTTCCCTTACCCTGCACTTATCATCATGTCTTAAGGGTCAGAATATTTCTCCTACTTCCAGCAAAGTAGCCTTGCTGTTTTTCAGCAAACATGTCTACATTAACCAAGAGCAGCGAGAGATTCAGAAAATAAAAATTAAAGATGACAGCACATTGTTAAATGATGGAATTCACTGCCACTAGATGTACGGATTGCCACCAACTCAGAGACCTTTTAAAGGATCTCAATGGGGGTTAAGGAAATTCATGGAAGAGAAGGCTATTAGTGGCTACTAGTCCTCATGACTGTGGGCCCAGAGGCAGAGTGACTCTGAATGCCAGTTGCTGGGGAGCCCCAGTGGGAGAGCGGTGCTGGGCTCTGCCTCTGGCATTCCCCATGCAGACAGTGGGGCCAGAATGCTGGGCCATTTGGTGTGACACAGCCCGGCTGTCCTGGTGTTCTCAGTCTGCTCCAAGGCTGAACCAAAACAACAAGGAAAACACTTACACAGAGTAGGAGTCCCGGTTGATGGGAGATTCCTTTAAGGGATACTGAACAACTACAGAAAAGGAGAGAGGCAAATTTCCCCCCATGATAAAGTCCCCCGGCATATAATAGTTTTCTTGGACTTGGAAAGGTCTGGTCAAGAGGCAGTTGGGCGTCAATGCCACCTGGATGGCCTGAATCAGGGGCCAAAACAACGCCAACAGCCAGACCATCGCCAGCAGAAAGAGGCCTTTCTTCCTAGGTCAGTAGTGGACAGAAGGAACTTTGTGTGAATCCTCAAAGTACAACCTCCTGCACATGTTCCAGCTGCAGCTTTAGATCTTGAGGACAAGCATTCAGCCAGCTCCAAGGGAATAGGGAGCATTATATATGGCCTCTTCGATATACATATTTTGACATGAGTATGTTTTTTATTGACTTGAAAGGTGGCCTCAGAAAGTCCACAGGGGTTCTGCAAGAATTAGCGCTCTTTTTTCTATATAATTCTAGGGGAGATAAATAATGACATCTCAGAGCCCTGGACTCCCTTTGCAGCTCAGCAGGAGGAAAACATATTTACCTGGCTCACTCTCTGCTTTTCTGTTGGACGCTTGTGGCCATACTGTGTCATCCTTTTAAATCTTTTGTTGTATCCAGCTAAGTTAGAGTAGACTCACTGAAGTTAATGATTCTAAGTTAGTCAATGGGTCTACCCTGAGTAGGACTAACATTGGGTACAACTCTTAGTCCACAACATATTTCCAACCAGAAATCTCCGTGCAGCTTTTACAGTTCACACTCTGATTTGGCTTTGGGCCTTGTGTGGCCAAATGCCTACATCCAACATGGAATCTAAGGCTGGCATGAAGGAGGCAAGATTTTATCCCAGAGAGACATCAGAGAAGAAAGTCATGAATGATCATGGCAAGGGAACAGAATAGGTGTGTGTAGAATGGCTGCTGGAAAACATACCCGCTAAGAATCATGGGAAGTGAAGTACCGTTTTGGGTCCTCAGTGTGCATTCCTATTATGAATGCATGTATCATGTATTTATTAGTTTTATTTGCAATGTTTGGGGGCTGGTCTGGATGATGTCTATGGTTCCCCTTCCATCCTGTGATTTTCACTCTTTATAGAAGGAATTGTAGCAGAGAAACCTTGCTGTGCTCATCAAGCCAGCGTCTTTGTGAAGCAGATGGACCTGATTTACGTATGTGAAGACTTGATGGAGAGCAGTTGCATTGCGATAGGAATGAGGGTGGCCTTTTCCCCTTCCCTGGTTGGGGCAGGAAGTAGATTTTCCATTTTTAGTCTGATGTGGAGCAGAAAGAAAGTCTTGCCCTGCTTTCTGTGCTGAATCAAAAGTTATGGCTTTGTGAAGCCTCTCTTTGGTTGTACATACATGGGGATAAAACTATATATCCTAAAGACACCCGTCTCTGCTGACCCTTCATTCCAAGGAAACTGAACCCAGGGGAGGCACACAAGCCCCTGTAAGTCTCTCACCGCTCAGAATTTGGGGTCCACATAACAATATTATGTATAAAGTATAATGCAGCATAATAACTACAGAATGCAATACAATAAGTTAATGGACTGCCTTCAAGTCAATCCCCACTTATGGCGACCCTATGAATAGGGATTTCATGGTATTCAGAGGGGGTTGACCATGGCCTCCCTCTGAGGCTAGTCCTCCCCAGCAGGCTAGGGCCTGCTCAGCTTGCCACAGCTGCACAAGCCAGCCGCTTCCTTGTCCGCAACTATCAACTCATATGTTTCAGGGCGATATGAAATGGATACCAATGGCTATATAGTACACATTTCCCTTAATGGTTTTATTAGGCCAAATATGAATATTATTTGTTTGTTTCATTGCAGTAGGGCCCCGCCTTACAGCGCTTCACTTGACAGCGTTCCGCTAATACAGCGGTTGTGAATTGTAGAAAGGCCCCGCTTTACAGCGCTTGTTCCGCTTTTTCTGCGTTTTTTTGTGGCCGGGCGCCATTTTGGTCAATGTAAGTCAATGGGATCTGCTTTACAGTGGTTTTCGCTTTACAGCGGAGTCCGGAACATGACCCACTGTATGAGCGGGGCCCTACTGTACTAAATTTATATCCCTCCTTCTTCCAGTAGGTGCTAAAGGTTTTTAACAATAAACTAAAAATATTCAGAGACAAGACAATGGAAATGTCATTTTTTATTTCAACAAAATACCATTTTTAACACAAACTGATGTTTCTAATAAATAAGAAAATGAAAAAACAGATAGGGAAGGAAGAAGAAATTCAAAAATTTGGAAAACGGAGGAAGGCAGAGCAGGGATGGTAGAGAAATTCAATCTGTTCATATTTAGAGACAGATTTATCAGATTCACACTTTTCACAACAATATATGATAATGGAAACAAAGCCAAATTTTCACATTTGGAGTTATCCAAATTTTGTGATACCATACTTTAACCAAGCAATATCTACAAAAAATTATATATTATGGGAAAGTGTGCATAAATATAAATAAAGTAGTGAAAATCAAATACAAAAATACATGACATTAGGAGAAATGGTTTGCAAGAATATGTGCGTTCATCAAAATGGCATAGAAAAATGTGTTTATTAGCATAAATTCAAATGAAAATGCTGAAGAAGTTTTCATGAGGATTACACTATCAATGTCCAGTTTGGAATGGTGCATAAAATCTATATGAATTCAAATTTCTGCAGAAAATATGAGAAGAACGTTGGTTGGGGAAATATGCTTGCGATTCACCCTTCCTCCCAAGGTCATTCCGTGGCTCATTATGAGCTGCAAAGAGAGACTGGGCAAAGGGATCAAGGCAGTGGTAAATGCATCCTTGGAAGAGGGTGCAATGCCATCAGACCTCAAGGAGGCAGTGATAAGGCCCATCTTGAAAAAGCCCTCCTTGGATCCCCAAGAGTTGAATAACTTTCGCCCAGTCTCTAATTTACCATTCTTTGGCAAGGTGATTGAGCGAGTGGTGGCCAAACAGTTACAGACACACTTGGATGAAGCAGATTACTTAGATCCTTTCCAATCGGGCTTCAGGACTGGACATGGAACTGAAACAGCCTTGGTCGCTCTGGTGGATGATATGAGGAGGGCGTTGGATAGGGGAGAATACACATTCCTCGTCCTCCTGGATCTCTCAGCAGCTTTCGATACCGTTGACCACGGTATCCTCTTAAACCGCCTGGAGGGATTAGGAATAGGGGGCACTGTTTTACGGTGGTTCCGTTCCTATCTCTCAGACAGGCATCAACGGGTGGTATTGGGGGATGAGGTTTCAGACCCTTGGCCTCTCAATTGTGGAGTGCCACAGGGTTCTATCCTCTCCCCCATGCTATTCAACATCTATGTGAAACCGCTGGGAGCCATCATCAGGAGTTTTGGGCTGCAGTGTCACCAATATGCAGATGACACTCAGCTCTATCTCTCATTTAAGTCCTCACCAGAGTTGGCTGTGAATACCTTGTCCAAGTGCCTGGAGTCCGTAAGTGGATGGATGGGAGAGAACAGGCTGAAGCTAAACCCCGACAAGACCGAGGTGTTGCTTGTGGGTGACAAGAGAAGGTTGGGAGATTTAGACTTGGTGCTTAATGGGGTGAGATTACCCCTGAAGGACCAGGTCCACAGCGTAGGGGTCATTTTCGACTCCCAGCTGTCCATGGAGGCTCAGGTCTCGGCAGTGAGCCGGGCAGCTTGGTATCAATTACATCTGATACAGAGGCTGCGACCCTACCTTCCTGTGCATCTGCTCCCACGAGTGATACATGCCCTGGTCTCCTCTCGCTTAGACTACTGTAATGCGCTCTACATGGGGTTACCCTTGAAAACAGTCCAGAAATTGCAGCTGGTACAGAATGCGGCGGCACGCTTGATAAAGCATAGCCGTCGCCGGGATCATATCACTCCAGTGTTGGTAGACCTACACTGGTTCCCAGTTGTTTACCGGGCCCAATTCAAGGTGTTGGTGTTGACCTTTAAAACCCTATACGGTTTCGGCCCAGTTTATCTGAAGGAACGCCTCCAGTATCACCATTTATGCCGCCAGACAAGATCAGCCTCACAAGACCTTCTCTCGGTCCCACCAGTCAAAACAGCTAGGCTGGTGCGGACCAGAGAGAGGGCCTTTTCGATCGTGGCCCCCACCCTCTGGAATTCCCTTCCTTTTGACCTTCGACATGCCTCCTCCCTGATGGGTTTTCGCCGAGCCTTAAAGACCTGGCTATTCAGGCAGGCCTATGGGATCGCTGGGGTGGATTAGTTTTTAAGATGTATTAATTGAAGGCTGGTTTTAGATGAATTGATGATTGTGGCTTTTTGATTTGTATATTGTATTTTATATTATTGTACGTCACCTAGAGTGTCCGTTAGTTCGGACAGATAGGCAACTAACAAATAAAATTTTATTATTATTATTATTATTATTATTATTTCCAGGCTAATTCTCAGGGTTCTTTCTAACTCCTTGAACCACTTTAGGTATTTTCCATAAATTGAGAGAAGAAGGGAAGTCACCTTTGTTGGGGGAACAGAGGAGTACATGCTTTGTTTGATAGTTTGGAATAATCGAAAGGAAGATAAAAGGAAGAGGCGCCCTGTCCACAGGGTTGAAATAAATTAAGCTATAATATTATCGGATGGAACAAGTTACCTCATCCCTGTCCGATCTTCCACTTTGCATCTAGCAAAAAGGGAAGAAAATATGATTGGCTAGTTAAACTGAACACCATAATTCCTGGATAATTTTACCAGACTCCTTATAAAAACCAATTTGACAGGAAAGTCTAATTGAGTGATAGACTCATTCCAGGTTTTAGATTCCCTGACTCTTTTTCCCCATGAGATGATCCTTGCTGTTGAGACTGGGCTTCAGAACAATAATGTAGCATTTGGGGAGAAAGATGCAAGCCAGGAGACCAGCACCAGAGGCCAAGATGGAGAAGACCTCCACAGCCACCATGAACTTGCCCTTGGTGCTCAAGTAGGTGGGGACGAAGGAGACCCAAACACTGCAGAACACCAGCATGCTGAAGGTGATAAACTTGGCTTCGTTAAAACTGTCAGGCAATTTTCTTGCTAAGAAAGCCATCGTGAAGCTGATGAGGGCCAGGAGCCCCATGTAACCCAAGACAGCGTAAAACATGATGATGGAGCCTTCGTTACACTCCACCACAATCTCTCCAGGTAGAGCATGGAAGTCCAAGTTTGGGAACGGGGGAGAGGTGACCAGCCAGCCAGCACAGATGATAGCCTGGATGAAGGGACAGGCCAAGACAATGATAATTGCTGGTTGTCTCTTCAGGAATTTTCTTGCCATGTTTCCTGGCTTGGTGGCCGTGAATGCTAGTACCACCGTGACAGTTTTTGCCAAGATGGAAGAAACGGCAACGGACAAGACTATGCCAAAAGTGGTTTGTCGGAGAAGGCAGTTGAAGTTCCTGGGTTCTCCAATGAACAGGAAGGAACAGAGGAAGCACAGCAGGAGGGAGAGGAGGAGGTATGTGAGGTCTCGATTGTTGGCTTTGACGATGGGTGTGTTGCGGTGTTTAATGAAGATTGCCAGCACTAGAGAGGTGATGAGAGAGAGGAAGAAGGCCAGAGAAACTAAAACAAAGCCCAAAGTGTCTTGATAGGAAAGGAAGTTGATGTTCTTGAGGATACACTGGTCTTGGTTCTTGTTTGGCTGTTGATCTTCTGGGCACTTAGTACAGCGAACTGCATCTGGAATGAGCAACAACTGTTTAGGTATCTGAACCTTTCTTTTTCTCTTTCTTGAGGAGCTGGAATGGTTGATTCCCTGACTATGGGCTATGGTAGCTGATGCTACTTAGAGTCCAACCATCATCACCACAGCCCTGTCCCTCCCATGCCTGCTAACAGGTGTTTGAAGATTCATATGGAACAACATACCTGTTTGGTTAGAAATTGTCCCTTCTGGACAAGGAATACATTCATAGCAGCAAACTGGTTCCCCATCTTTCACTTTTATGCTGTGTCCTGGCAGGCAACGTTCCACGCACCGAGAAAAAGGCAGTGTCTGGAACAGCAGAGAGTTGGCTATGAGGGAAATATTAGTGGTTTTGTGGGTGACATCAGAGGTCTGGGGCCCACTCAGAAGAATAACCAGGAGAACCCTCAGATGCTACAGGGCTTTTTTCATGTATTTTGAGATAAGCAAAGCAATACCAAGAGTGCCCCTTGTAAGACCATTAAGCATGGAGTCTGAAATTAGTGCAGTTAAGTAGTGCAGTTATCGTTGCTTGTGTAAATGTCAACTGAGCATGAGTCAGTGATGGCCACACTTGATTACACTTTGGTTCTGGCTAGCGTCCTCATTGGAAGAGACCAGTGCCGTCTCCAGGTTTCGGAGGGCCTTTGGGAAGAGCCCTTCCACAGAATCCCTCCCTCTGTGAGTCCACCTCCTCACCACCAATGTTACCAGCTGCTGTGACTCCTTATCATTGGTGCAACCTGCTTTCTTGCCAGGAACGGAGCCAAGGAGCAAGCAGGCAGCAATGTTCACTGCTTCTGCTCTACACCATTTTTGTCTCAGCCAGAGAGAGAGGTGACTGAATACCTGGGACCACAATACCTGATGGAACGCCTCTCCTGATACGAACCCACCTGTACACTACGCTCAACATCAAAGGCCCTCTTCCGGGTGCCTACTCCAAGGGAAGCTCGGAGGCTGGCAACAAGGGAGAGGGCCTTCTCAGTAGTGGTCCCCAAATTATGGAATGATTTGGATGATGAGGTACACCTGGCCCCAACACTGTTATCTTTTCGGCACCAGGTCAAGACTTTCCTCTTCTCCCAGGCATTTTAGTATTTTTTTTAAATTGTTTTAAATTTTTAAATTGTGTTTTAAATTGTTTTTAAAAGATGTGTTTTAAATTTGTATATTTGTCTTAATGTTCTTAGTTACTGTAAACTGCCCAGAGAGCTTCGGCTATGGGGTGGTATATAAATACAATAAATAAATAAATAATCAGGCTGCAATTGTGAAGAGGAGGAGGATCAAGTCCGAGTGGTGTGGGGTGACCCTTGTCAGTGGGTCCCCTTTCTGACTGTACCCCAAAGCAGATGTCTTACCCACCTGGGTAGCCCACACAATGGCATCGGAATCAATCCTGAAATTTGACCCTGCAGGACCCCCTGGATGCATCCATCCAACTTTCCTCTGAGCCATAGATTTGTTCGAGAAGATCGCCCAGTTGATAATATTGAATCCAGCAGATTCCATCCCATGTTCTGAAAAGGAGATTTCATCCACAGCACTGTTGTTGAAGTGGATGGTCCTCAGAAAGGAATGCATCTGGAAGGAAACAGTTTTTGGGTAAAAAGAAGCAAATGGGCATGAATTAGATTGTGATATTCCAGGGAATGAGAATTGCATTTTTCCATAACTTAGAGGTGGAGAAAGGAATAGGCAGGTCCACTTGTGACTCTGACATCAGCGGGCGTGAAAATCTGCTCTAGGTTTTAGTCGGAACTTTCAAAGAGTTATCCAAGGTGCTGAAACTAATTCCTAAAATAGGGTCAGCACCAAGGACAGCTCCTTGGACATTTGAATTAAAACCCAGAGGCAGTTCAGGGCCCCACTGATATGGGAACTATTGGTCTCCACTGAACAGGTATAGACATTTCTGAAGTTTGACAATCAACAATATATAGCTGCAAACTGAGATAAGTTCAATTACCTGTCATAAAGAGACCAATGGACATGAAAGAGGAAGGACCTTACCTGCCAGGGCTTCACATTCAGAAGAAATGACCTCCTTCTGTCACCACCAAACACAGCATGTTTTGATGCCGATACATACATGGCACGCAACACATGTACAATGGAATAAACAGCATTGTAGATGGTGTAACTGTGGCCTGTCATGGCCACTTCAAAGACAGAGGCTGGCAAGTCCTCTAGTCTCTCCTCCCCTGTGCACATTCTCTGGCCATCGGACAAGCCCAGCCCTGGTTTCAAAACCTCACAGACAAATGCAACTTCCCACCAGTCACGCAGAAAGGCATCCCCTTGAGGGTTGTATGGATCTAACGCCCAAAGATAGTGGTTGAATCCTGGCACATTGCTGGTGTGGACAGTGAATGACAAAGCACCATGGAAGGACTTCAGATTCCACCACTCATAGTGATATCCGATGGCAGCAAATTCCCATTCAGTTGTCAGGATCCAAACCTTTCTGAATGTAGTGTTGGTCTGTGCTTCATATGAAGAGAATGACATTATTACATTTTGCATTGTATTGGCATCTCCAGAGATGATCACAACATGAGCCGTGCTCTCCTGAACAGTCAAAGCTAGATCTATCTGACCTGGTGTAACCACACTGAACATCGAGATCTGTGGCATGATTCTTTTTTCAAAATTCACACAGATATCATTCTGGGCAAGTATTGCTTTCAGAAACCGGATGCAATTTTCACCACTCTAATTTCCCAAAAATATGAGCCCAATCCAGTTCCACTGGAAATGCAGGAGGAGGTGGACTAACCCCCTGTTCTGTGTGTGATACTCAGGATCGATGTGGTAGAAGTTGGGGAAACGGACCGGGTCACTCAGAATGGAGTCAAAGGACTGATAGCCTAGCTGAAGTAGCAGAAGTGGATGGAGCTTTAG
This sequence comes from Rhineura floridana, assembly GCF_030035675.1. Classification (NCBI taxonomy): domain Eukaryota; kingdom Metazoa; phylum Chordata; class Lepidosauria; order Squamata; family Rhineuridae; genus Rhineura; species Rhineura floridana. The sequence goes on along the minus strand of NC_084497.1, from coordinate 2,177,699 downwards.
AAATGGCAAAAACACAACTGCAAACCACTAAAACACCAATGTAAGAACACATAAAAACATAGGAAAGCAAATAAAAGAGAACTTCAGAAGAGTCGAACATGTTTCAAAAATGGGGTCAGTCTTATGGGTCAGGGAAAGACTGAACAATTATAAGTAGTCATTAGGAGCAGGTTCCTGGCAATACAATCTCTTCATTGGTGGACTCTCCTTCAACACAATATTTTTAGAAAAGCCTGGGTGGACACTGATCACAGGTTCTGTAGTAGTGGATTTCCTGCATCTGCACAGTTCAGACTAAATGACCTTTGTGGTCCCTTCCATCTCCGTTACTCTGTTTATTAGACTCTGTCCACGACCAGCAGCATGATATCCTATCCATGCATAAAGGACGGGACTGAACATTACTCCATTGTATATGTCTTAGCTTAATGCCAGCTAGAGTATCTACTTGTGAGCTATCAAGCCTTCCTTCCCTTGTACAAATCCATCCTACCTGAGGAACCTTGAAGGTGCCCAAGAGAGGTGCCATCTGGCTTGAGATTATGGAGTCGAGACCCCCAATGACAGAGAGCAGGTTGTCCCTCCTGCCACATTTGTAGTTGAGAAATGTCATTCCCCCTGTAGTGAGCAGAGACAGAGTGACATCTTGCGGCATACTTGCATAGTCGCTGTCTTCATAGATGCGAAAGCCCAGTGTGAGATTGAGTAGGTGTGTCAGGTCCACGTTCAGCTCCTTGATGGCAAAGGCCATGGCGAGGATTTGCTGATAGTTTTTGGGTACAGGTCTGCAATGATAAGAGCAAAGGGGGAGAGATCCCAAAGGAGTAGCAGAAGAGTTGGTGGTGACGAAACCACTGTCTGGTTCAAAGCCACCCCCACCAACCCCTCATTTTCACTGAGACAAGACTGTCTTGAACTGACAGCCTGGGAACCTTGCACTGCAATTTCCTTAGGAATAATTCTCAATGGGACTTATCCCCGGTAAACGTGTAAAGTTTTGCAGACTTAAATTACTATGTACTACTTAAAACATGCACACGCACACTGATGTACTAAAGCATTTCATCATAAAGAAGAAGGACCAGTTTGTGGAGTGACCTATTTTTCATGTGGGTGACCCCTCTCTCTCCTCTGATAGACTACATATTCCTTCCCTTACCCTGAAGTTATAATCGTGTCTTAAGAGACAGAATATTTCTCCTACTTCCAGCAAAGTAGCCTTGCTGTTTTTCAGCAAACATGTCTACATTAACCAAGAGCAGCGAGAGATTCAGAAAAGAAAAATTAAAGATGACAGCACATTGTTAAATGATGGAATTCACTGCCACTAGATGTACGGATTGCCACCAACTCAGAGACCTTTCAAAGGATCTCAGTGGGGGTTAAGGAAATTCATGGAAGAGAAGGCTATTAGTGGCTACTAGTCCTCATGACTGTGGGCCCAGAGGCAGAGTGACTCTGAATGCCAGTTGCTGGGGAGCCCCAGTGGGAGAGCGGTGCTGGGCTCTGCCTCTGGCGTTCCCCATGCAGACAGTGGGGCCAGAATGCTGGGCCATTTGGTGTGACACAGCCCGGCTGTCCTGGTGTTCTCAGTCTGCTCCAAGGCTGAACCAAAACAACAAGGAAAACACTTACACAGAGTAGGAGTCCCGGTTGGAGGGAGATTCCTTTAAGGGAGACTGAACAACTATGGAAATAGAGAGAGGCAAATTTCCCCCCACGATAAGGTCCCCCGGCATATAATAGTTTTCTTGGACTTGGAAAGGTCTAGTCAAGAGGCAGTTGGGCATCAATGCCACCTGGATGGCCTGAATCAGGGGCCAGAAGAACGCCAACAGCCAGACCATCGCCAGCAGTTGGCAGAAGGAACTCTGCATGTATCCTCGAAGTAAAGCCTTCTGCACAAGTTCCAGCTGCAGCTTTAGGTCTTGAAGACAAGTATTCAGCCAAACTCCAAGGGAATGGGGAGCATCATATATAGCCTCTTCAACGTACACATTGTGACTTGAGTGTGTTTGTTATTGACTTGAAACGTGGCCTCAGAAAGTCCACAGGGGTTCTGCAAGAATTAGCGCTCTTTTTTCTATATAATTCTAGGGGAGATAAATAATGACATCTCACAGGCCTGGACTCCCTTTGCATCTCAGCAGGAGGAAAACATATTTACCTGGCTCACTCTCTGCTTTTCTGTTGGACACTTGGGGCCATACTTGTGTCATCCTTTTAAATCTTTTGTTGTATCCAGTTACATTATCCTTAGAGTAGACTCACTGAATTTAATTATTCTAAGTTAGTCAATGGGTCTAGCCTGAGTAGGCCTAACATTGAGTACAACTCTTAGTCCACAACATTTTCCCAACCAGAAATCTCTGTGCACCTTTTGCAGTTCACACTCTGGTTTGGCTTTGGGCCTTGTGAAGCTGGACGCCTACATCCAACATGGAATCTGAGGCTGGCATGAAAAAGGCAAGATTATAGCCCACAGACACATCAAGGAAGAAACTGAACTGGATGTCATGGTAAGAGTGGGTGTGAAATGGCTGCTGGAAAGAATACTGCTAAGAACCAGGGAAGTGAAGAACCAGAAGTATGGTTTCCACATTGCAAGAAATTCCAGTTCCCCTTCATTCTGCGCTGGTTAGGTCTCATCTTGAGTACTGCATCTCATAATCCTGCCTTCCACCCTAATCGTTCTCACCTATCATCTGAGGAAAATGGAGAAACTTGTGAAGCAGATTACTTGCTACTCTTCCATAAACTCTTGGGAAGCTTTCTTAATCTTTTTTTTTTTTAATTAAGATGCCAAAGGCATCTCCCAGGCATTTTAACAACATTTGAATAACATGTGTTTTTAACTTGCTTATCGGTTTTTATGGGTTTTTATGCTTTAAATATGTATACTTGTTTTTAATGTTCTTAATTGTTGTATAATCTGCCCAGACAGCTCCGGCTATGGAGTGGTATATAAATGCAATAAGATAAATAAATAAAGGTACCAAAGGTTTTTGACAATAAGCTAAACATAATCAGAAGCAAGACAATGGAAACCTCATTTTATTTAAACGGAATGGTGATTTTTTTAAACACAAACGAAAACGTTGACATGCTTATAACATAAATCGAACAGTTCACAGTGACTCCTTTTCTACTCTGTTTTACTTGGATATTTATAACTCTTCTTTGTCCACAATCTGTTTAATTTTATATTTTTTCCTTTGATTTCCGTCCTTTATTCAGTGCTTTTCTAGCTCCATGATATATACAGAAACCTCCCCCTTTTCTTCCTTAAAGCAAGCCACTTTCCGCACTCTCATTACTGTGTCATGACTCGGAGTCCACAGCAGTCTTGAACTAGCAAACTGAGGGATCTCAGAGGGTGGTCTTAAACAGATGATGCTGGACTCCAACTTGCATCATCTCTGTCATTGGCCGTGCTGGCTGGGGTTGATGGGAGTTGGGGTCCAGCAACATGTGGGGACTCACAGGTTTCTCATTCTTGATTTACAATATGTTAACACTGGTAATTTTAAAGGTTCTTGCTCTGGCATCTAAGATTTGTATAGTCCTTTCTCACTTTTTCTTCCCAAATCTTTCCTACATATGTCCAGTCCCTTAGACAAGGTCCATCTTCTTTTAACCTCTGCAACGTACCTAGCCACTAAAAATGACTTGATTGATTGAATTGTTTATAATGTACATGAGCACTCAGGCACTGCATTTATGGTTTAGAACCAAATAAAATTTATGGCTTTACAGTGTATTAATTTTTGTGAAGATTATGTAAGACAGAAATAGATACGTTTTACCTATGAGAAATATTAATGAAATTAGGAAATGGCGCTTCTGTTTTCTTTAATCTGGATCTACAGTGGGTGGAAATATTAATCCTGTAAAGTACATGGCTTGCAACATTATCATTTCTAGATTATGTGATTACAGTTTTGTTGCATATTTAATTATGGTTAATGATTTCTTTGTGATACAACTATGTCTGTTATGATAACAACATTAAAAAAGGAAGTGCATCTATGCAAGCACTCACTCAAAGTTGTCAAATACATGCTTAATTAAAAATAGATATGCTGCCCCATATAATTAGATTTCAAGAACATCGTTTTCCCCTTGTTTGGAAGACATGAAATCAGAAGGAGAAAGAGAAAATTCATTACCCTGAAGTTTGGGAGATTCCAGAAGATGGGATCCTGGTCCCAGATTTCAAACCAACAGTCTCCTTCTTGGAAAGAAATGGCAAGCCTCTGGGTATGGAAAGATGGAAGCCTTCCCTGTTCCAATGGAGCTCTCATTTCTCAGGTTACTTTGAGATGGAGCAAAATTGCCATGAGGCTCTTGTCGCTGGTTGGCAAAGAACAACCTTACAGTGAGTTTGCTTGCCACCCATCCACTGGAAAACCCTGTTTTGTTCCTTCCCGTTGTTCAGAGGCATTCATAAACTTAGGGGCTAAATGTTCAGAAAGAAAGTTAGTTTAATTCACAAACCGTGTGAAGACAATGGAAAAACAAGACTGAGAGTGGCACACCTCCTAGAGCCAAAGGGGAGAAGTAGTGAGAGGAGAGAATCGATCAGGAAGCAGACCTTCCTAAATCCAGGCCTGTGTGTGCTGAGGAAAGGAAAGAAAAAGATTCCAGTTGCTGGAAACCACAGGAGGGGAGAGTTGCTCTTGCACACAGGTTCTGCTTGTGGGCTTCCCATCATGGGCATCTAGTTGGCCACTGTGAGAACAGGATGTTGGATGAGATGGTCTGTTGTGGTGCAGCGGAGGAGCTCATGAAACAAGGTAGATTAGGTATTTCAGCACCATGGATAGCTCCTAGTGAGCAAGATGTTCCAGCATGTTTCAGCACAGTGGATAGTTCCTAGTGAGTAAGTTGCTCCAGTACTGGACTAGATGGGTCACTGGCCTGATCCAGCACAACTCTTCTTATGTTCTTATGCAGGACACCAAAATGGCTCTTCTCCCTTTGGATGCCCATCAGTTGCCTCTTGAGGTGTAATGACGGGGGCGTGGGGAGAGAGAGCCTGTGGCCAAGTAGTATTTCTATTTTCATTTCAACTAATCATCACCAGTAAATAACTATATCCAGTGTGCCAATGAACAGATTACATTACAGTCTTATTAATTTAGTGAAGGAAACAAGTAGTGGTTGAGGCTGGTTGGGTGGAAGTCAAGGAGGCCAGCAGTAGGTGGAGCCAGAGCAAATGATAGGTGGAGCCAACTAATTGTAGTTTTGTCCCCATCCCCCATCTGCTGAGTTCTATGTGCACAACATTGAGACTGAGGAGGAGAAGGAAACTAAGAGCCAGGGCCAGCCTCTGGAGTGTTTGTAAGTCAGAAGGCAAGCAAGTGGGGGATGCCCGAGAGCAGACTGGATTGTGAGGCAGTGCCCCATTTGACCTTACTTTGTGTTTTTAAGTCTTGTGTGTTGCTTGCTTATTCGTAGTAGTCAGTGGATTTCCTCTCCCGCTTCAAATACTTCTGGTCTGAGGAGTTTAATGTAATTTTATTTAGTCCGTCCCAAGTGATTTCATTCAGCCATAGTCTGCCTTATATTGTTCTATCCTCTGTGTGAGCGCTCGCTCGCACACCTTTTTTCATACGAACCCCCTTTTCTGTCACAAGTGATTTTTATTTCTTTTCTTATTCGTCAGACATCATCTGCCTTATTAAATGATATTTATTTATTGTTCTTAGTGGCTTTGGGCGCAACTCAACTGCAACTTACACTGAGCAGAGGGAAGTAGGATATGGTGGATCTGTGGCTGAGCCAGTTGGGTCCTGGCTCAGCTGCGCTAGGCCAGCATTGGTCCCTTATTCCAGCTCAGCAGCAGCTGAGCCAGGACCCAGACAGCTCAGCTGGAGATGCTCCAGAGAAGGCCAATCGGGCATAATGGGAGCCTCCCTTGCGTATTGTAAATGTGTGGACAGGACCCATCTTCCATTTTACTGCAAGCATCTAGACAGAATGAATTAAAATTTATATCTGAGGTAAATAGTAGAGGCACCAGTACTCCCTCCCTCAAATCCTTTTTCCTTCCTGTTCAGCATCTCGGTTTATGAAGAATGAAATAATTTGAGAGGAAAACTAGGAGGACAAATAACAGGGGAGTGACGGAGATGGGCAGCGCAAGCCAATTCAGAGGAGGCCGGTAGGAGTGGAGCCAGCAGAAAGGGCTGCCACATCCAACGGGAAGGTTTATTGCGCATGTGAAGGGCACCTTTCCCTGCTGCAGGGAATTAGTATTTTTTTTGGTATGAGTTTTAACTTGATCTAAGAATAATAATCATTTCAAACTGTACTGAAGGGAATAGATCAAAGTTTTAGTATTTAAATCCCTAAGCAACTTGGGACCCGGATATCCAAGGGACTGCCTCCCTCAATATATTCCTGCCTGGGGACTGTGCGCTCCTCAGGTGGGCCACTGCTGAGAATACCATGTGCCCCAGAGGTGTGCTTAGCCTGTACCAGAAACTGGGCTTTTAGCGTTGCAGCTCCAGCTCTCTGCAATCAATCACCAGCCGAAATCAGACAGGCACCTAGCTATTTTTGTGTAGGTTTTCCCTGTGGTTAACCCAGTCATTGAAGGAATTGCCAGTTTCGTATCTGATGACATTGTTTTATTGTTTATAGAGACTGTTGAACAGTTTGTATTGTTTAGAGCTTGTGTTTGTGCGTTTTATTGTTTTATCTTGCACACAGCTGTGGTCTATAAAGTTGCATGATAATAATAATGTATATCGTCATGTAGGACTCATGTTATTTTTGTTTTCTTACATCTAAGTTTCTTGTAAACTGTGGCTGTAATATATGTATCACTGATGAAATAATGTTTTTGTGTTTTAGAAGGCTTTTAATCGTAATTGTGCTTCAGAATGTTTTAAACTGTGTTAGCATGTTTTTCTTCTTCTGCTCACATTCCTTTGCTTCTGTTTGCCACCCTGGACTCCTTCAGGATATAAATTAATCATTTAATTACGTCGTAGTGTACACTAGCTTGTAAAATCTGGCAAATCGAAGTGGGCTACATTCTCCTTTTCGGTTTTTACACCACAGGAGGTGATTTATGGACTGGTGTGCGGAGGGAGAAGAGCCATTTTGGGCTCCCTCAGAATTATGTTTTTCCTCGGAGCACGGAGGCCGGGGTTGAGAATGCCTCGCGTCCTAATTGGCTCTCTCCTCTCCCCACTTTTTCACTATTGGCTTTGGAATCAACTTAGAGCACAAAATCCAGGCCTTAGAATATGCATTTCCGAGCATATTTTCCCCTCAAAATATGCCTTTGCAAATACATTATGCCTTTTACTATATTTAAATACACTCTCTGAGCTGAACACTGTGTCACAACTGTTAGTGAAGTGTGAAATCCAGTGGATAGCTCATTTTTGACCTGAGGATGAGGATTGGGAATTCACAACTGTCTCAATATGCATGGGAGGACTCTTCAGGTTTGTGGAAGTACCAAAATGTTTAAGAAAAAAAGAGTGCGCTCCGTACTGTAACAAGGGATGAGGACTCACCTTTCTCAGTTGGGAGTCTGTCTGTTTCTGATATGTGCCTGCAAGAGGGAGCTGCCTGCATAAGTAAGGATGTGGGAGAAATTCAGCTCAGTTGCCATTTAAAGCCAAATTTATCAAATCCATATTTTTCAAAACATGAACTGAAACACAGCCCTACTTCGATATTCACTCATCTGAATTTTGCCATGCAGTTTTCCAACTAAGCAGTTTGCAAAAATGCATATAATAGGGAAAAACCACACAAAAATGAATGTATAAGTGACAATAGCATACAAAAATGTATTATATGATGAGAAATGGCTTGCAAAAATGTGTATGTCAGCAAAAAATGCCTTACAAAAGTGTTTATTAGGAGAATTTGTTCCTTAAATGCTGGAGAATTTTCATGACGTTTTTCTTTTTAAAAAAATCCAAATTGCTGCAGAAATGTGGAGAACTGAAGAGTGGAAAAATAAGATAACTGAGAGAACTGAAATAGACAGATCCTGCTATCCCTGATCGTAAGGCCATCTCCTACCACAGCTCTTTAGTAGGGCAGTTGGCCAGAGTAAGAAAAAGATGTTTTTAAAAACTGCCCTGGGTCAGACCAACTCTAATCATAATCTCTCAGCCTACCCTACTGCACAGGGTTGTTGTGAGGATAAAATTAGGCAGGGGGCGGGGTTTGGAAGAAATGTGTACATTGCCTTGAGCTCCTTAGAAGAAACTAGAAATGTGTCATCAAGTTGCATAGTGTGATTTAATGATTCCACAACCTCGGATAAGCCCCAAGAAACTAGCCTTGCAACTCAGCCCACTTGCTCATCTCGGCTGCCAAGGTCAGGATTATCTCCTGGTTTCTCACGTCACCTTTTGGCTGTGGCTTCCAGTCCAGCATACATGCTTCTCTGCTGGATAGGACTCATCTGTACACAGCAGTCAGCCTCACATAACTGCTCTAATACTTTTTCTTTTAGTTGTGGAAAAAAGTGGGGGGCATGAGTTATTTATTTATTTTAAAAAATCTATATACCGCTATTAAAAAAAATCAGAGCAGTTTACAACAGATATCCATCATAAAACCATATAAAATTTAAAATCAGAAAGCATCGACTATTATAGAATATAAGCCTGATGACACAGAAAAGTTTTCAGCAGGTGTTAAAAGGGAGAGAAGGCACCTGCTGAATTTCTATTGGCAGAGCATTCCACAGGACTGCGCTGGTAACGCCAGAGGCTCGATTTCTTCATAAGGGCCATGCAACTATGCACGGTGTGGGAAAAGTGGATAGCTTTTCCTCCCTCTTAAACAGGTGCAGACAAATCTGCAATTTTTTTAAAAAAAAAGTTACAAAAATTCATCAGCTTGCGAATTTCTAATAAGCACATTTTTATATGCAGTTTTGACTGAAGTACACATTTTTGCAAGGACTTTTCCCCAATATAATGTATTTTTGTATGCTATTTTAACTAGTGCAAAAGTTACTCCTATATATATGCTTTTTTGTACACATTACTTGGCTGGAGAGCTGCATTGCGAAATTTGGAGGAAAGCACATTGACGGCTGCGTTTCGGTTCATGTACTGTTTCAACAAGTGTGGATTTAGTAGGCTCGCCTTTAAAAGCAAACGGAATCAGATTTTTCCCCTACCCCTGCTCTCAAATAACATTAGAAGATTGGTCATCCAATGAAGCTGAAGGGTGGGAAATTGAGGACACAGCATACATAATTAAACTATTGCATTTTCTAGCACCGAATGTGCTGAAGACCACCAACTTGAATGGTTCTAAAAGGGAATTCATGGAGGATAAGGTTATCAGTGGCCATTAGCCATGACGGCTACATTCTGCCGCCACAGTGAGAGGTAATGAAAGACTCCGAGTGTCAGTTGCAGGGGGACAGTGCTGTTGCATTGGGGTCCTGCTTGTGGCTTCCTACAGACGTAACTTGCCGTTGTGTGCAGGACGCAGGAACAGAGGGCCTTGGGTCTGATCCTCCATAGTGGTTCTGATGTTTTTAACTCCAAGGTGCATAGTAGCTGAAAGCATGATCTGCGAGTCAGGACCCCCCCCCCCGTTAGCAAATTTCCACAGCCAGAGACTTGTGCAACCCTCTTTCCACCTCGGTAGAGAAGGCTGCAGCTCAGTGGCACGGCACAGACAAAAGTCTCAGCTTCAATCCCTGGCACTTCTACAGTACATAGGTCTGAGGGAAATTCCCTAGCATTTTAGTGTTTCTCCTACGAAACACGTTTTTGCAAGCAATTTCTGCTAACAATTTTTTGTATGCTATTGTCACCAATACATTCATATTATGGCCCCTAAGCAGCCCGTGTTTGTTCATGGACAGGCAAAGTTGCCTTGTTCAGAACACATCCCTTTGCACAGCTTCCCAGGGAGGTTCCCAGCTAGAATAATGGCGACCCTTGAACTGAAGATGCCAATCACTAAACTTGGGATATTCTGTAAGCTATGTGAGCTACGACATGCAAAGTATCCAACCTTCAAACCAGCCCTATCCATAACCGACTCCGTGCCCTGCATTTGTGAAACTGTGCACTTACCTTCTTGTTCTCTAGAAACCTTTTCCGCTGTCAAAGCCCAAATGCTCCCTTTCATTTCATTTTTAAAAGGGAAACACAGCAGACCCGGTTCCCACATAAGGAGCCTTTTCACATCTAATGTCGCCACCATGGCAAAAGCATCAGGACTGTCTCACCGAAGATGAAGTGTACTGAAGAGAACAGCTCATCCAAACGGTTATCGAAATAGCCCTTTCGTTTATTTAAAAACACTGCCCTAGCAGTTGTAGCAAGAAACAAGAAGTATGCGTATATGGAACGGACATACTAAGGACATGGCCTTTCCCAGATGAGATCCTGCATGGGTCCAAGAGTATGTGCATGCCAAGGGAATGTGCGGATGAGCTGCAGCCACCTGCGTCATAAGGCCCTTTGCTGCCACATCTCTTCCTTAGGACAGTCTAAGGCCAGAACAGGTTAGGCGTGGATTCTTCTCAGTTCTCCCATCACCAGCTTTGTCTCCGAGAGTGAGCAGGAGGGAACACAGCATTCCCACCACTTGAAGCGATTACAGAAGGTACAGAGAGCTCCTCAGGCTGCCCTGAGCTCTTCCGGTGGAACTGTTTCAAAGGTGGAGAGAGTTCTCATCTGAGGTAAACAAAGAGAGGTGTTTCTAAAGGTCAGAGTTAAGCAGACAGCACTCACTGCTAGAATGGGAGAGGCACATGGGGAAAGATGCCCAAAGAGGTGTTTACAACTGCTCTTTTTAAAGATCCACTGGGAAGCAGTTGTGCTCAGGACAACCTCTGTTGCCAAGATTTTAAAGGATGGATCGGTTGTACCAGGACTGACACACAGAAGAAAGCTCTAGACCAGGGTCATCAATGTGTCACCCGCAGGGACCATTGGGCTCAACAGCACCTCGTACGGCGTCTGCAAAAGGTCTCAGTAAATATACCCTTAAAACCCCACAATAAACAAAAGACTGTTTGCTCTTCCAGTCCAATTCCTGTTTGCACTGGATCAGCCTTTCCAAAGCTGAACACCCCCCACTCATAAACATGCCCACGCATCACTGGGTGCCAGGACTGGGCACCCGCTCTCCCTTTCTGAACAGACGAGGGCTAGAGTTTCTCTTGGTCAGCAAGTATAGCAGTGGCTGATGCTGGTGCCTTTTCTCCCCAGGTGATGAATATGCCCATTATCATTTTGTCCCTTTTCTGCTATTTTGGATGTGGGAGCCATTGTGTTACACTCCCACACACACAGCAGCTATTTGGTTGTACCACACACGCCATAGCAGGCATTTTGTGAAGGGGAACCAATTGCAATGTTGCTAAGTGCGTCCCCCAGCCCAGAACAGTTGGCACCTCCTGCTCTGTACCTTCGCAAAAGCCATGCTGCTCACAAGGCTCGCCTTCAAAACAAAGCAACGCCTGGAAAACAGCTACTTCAGTTGGGCTGTTCATCTAAAAGTTTATTGTGAGTTAAGCAGGGAACATGGAACTGGTGGCAAAATTCCGCTTCTTGAAAGAGGGGGAGAGAGAAGCAAGTCCGCGGTGATATCTGCCAAGCTCACAAAATCCAGAGGCTGGTTATTGCAAGGGTTGTGTGTGCGTGTTTAACCAATTGTGGTGGGGAAGACTCCAGTGGCTTTCCTATCTTCTTTCCGCTCATGTGACAAGCAGTCTAGAATCTACTATGCAACGATGTTATACAAACCTGTTCAATGTGTGTGCAGATCATGCATTTCTTTTCTTTTTTAAAAAAATACTTTTTCTGAAGAGCGTTTCGAACATAAAGAAAATGCAGCCTGGGCTGTGCAGTGCTCAAAGAATATACTTTGGGCAAGTAAAAAAAAAACAGGAATAAAGCCCCACAGGAGTTCTGCTATCAGCTGCAAATCATACACACAATTTGGTTAGCTGCACGCAAGATGACGACCAAATGCAACAGATCCAGATTAGAGGGGGGGAGCCACAGGTGTTCATAGCTTCAGCCCCACCAGAGGGATTCTCCTTTTTGTGAAGTAGGTCTTTCAACAATTGCTAAGGTTCCTTTCAGGAGTGTCTGCCAGGGCTAGTCCAAACAATTTCGGTGCCTATGAAGAAGGGAACCCAACGGACACCCTCCACTAAATTAGTAAAGGAGGAACAAGGAGGGCCAATAGGTATGCTTAGCATCCTGCGAGAAAATCAGGCTTTGTTAAAAACTTAAAAAAAAAAAAAACTGTGGGGAAGGAAGTTTGTAGCCTTACTGGTTGTAGACCTAGAAGAGCACTCTGCTGAGTCTAGGAAGGTTTTCGGCAGCGGAGGGTGCAGTGTCAGAGTCCTTGCCCCTCCCCTGTCTAGTAAAAGCAGGATTGTGCAAACCTGCTCATTTGCATGCAGGATCCAGCACTTATAAGCACAGAATTTTGTCTCGGCACAGAGCATGCCATAAGGCCATCCCTTACTCTTCCATCCCTCTACTCTTGCCCAGCTGCCACTCGGGGCTTCCGAGAAAGAACTTCTTGGTGGCCTGTTGTCCATGAATTTGTAGCGCATTTCCACTTCTGATGCCCAAAACATGTCATGTGAGAAGGGGTGCCTGAACCTGCCTTTGTGATGGGACCGTCAACTTTAAAATGCCCAACCACACTAGCAGGAGGGCCTTGGACGTATTTCTGAAAATACCAGGCACTCAAAAGACACAAGGGGAATTCAACTGCGGCTTAGACATCTGGATAGCAGCGTCATACTTTATTTAAAGTAAACCCATGTTAAAAACAAAGTTAAAATGAAAAAAGTGGTACCTGAAAAATAAATTATTTGATATAAAACAAAATCAATAACTTAAAAACACGCTAAATATACAAAAAATGTCGTAAGCATATATACTGTACAGTATGGGAAAAAACCGATAAAAGCCTTCTGTTGCACAGACAGATGACTTTATAAAACAAGGAAAAAAGTTACACTAGTTAAAAGGGAACCCAAGTGAGACTGGAAAGGGTACCATGGACAGCCCACTGAACTCAAAACGGCAAAAGTTGCACTGGTGTTAATGGTTGCAGATGGCACCCGTCCAGGACGTAACAAGAACTACTTCTACTTACGGGTCAAATAAAAGGTGCGTCTCAACATAAAGCTTCAAACAACTTTCCATGCTTTCTTCTTAAAACCATCTCGTGGGGAAAAAAGTTCTATTGTGAAAGATTTTTTTTAAGAACAGGAAAAACCAAAATTGTTCTTGGTGAGAATTTTTACACCTTTCTTCAGAAATATTAACACAAGCAATGGTTTAAAAAAAGAGAATCTGGCTGGCAGTAAAGCTATCACTGGGATCTTGTTTTTGTCTTCCACTAGCATCAGACAAAATGTAGAAATTCCACTCAACAGGGGGAACAAAAACCAAACAGAAAGAAACAGGAACAGGAACAGAAACAAAACATTTTCAATAAACCTACAAAGTTGCCAGTGGGATGGAACAAGGAGGGGCAGCCCCGGCTGGCACCTGAGAAGCCAGGACCAAAAGCAAGCCAGTCGCTGCGTGCTGTGGGGTCACGGCTTGGGTGTGTCATACTAATCGTGTTTGATTTTTAAGTCATGCACCGGGAGAAATATACATTATCCCCCAAATGGATTATTAATACTACCTGTGAATGCTGGAAGTAAGAAGTGGCAAATAAAGTATCACGTACCTGATTTTAAAACTGAAAAAAAAAGGAATGTTTGTAACAAACTGTGATAGTCACTGATTTTTTTTAAAAAACACCGTTATATCAAGTACCCTCTTTTTTTCTTTTTTAAAAGGCAACAAAGACAGGATAGGTAATGAAATCCATCCATTTTCGTAATATCAGGTGTGGAGATGGGGGGAGGGAGAGAGGGCCACTCCTACAGCGTATTTCTACCAATGCAAATTGTTAGTTTTTAGTTTTGATGCCTTGACTTCTCTGCAGTGAGGATGCTCAAAGGTTTGCCACAAGCCTGAGCCAGCTTAAGAGCTTGTACCTTCAGTGGGATTTCTGAAACTGGGAGAGGTTTTGAGACAGCAGTAGTCACTTTAGAAAGCAGCCAAGAAATCAGCACTGCTGCTTCAACCCAACTAACTCATGGCTGGAGGTGGGGAACTGGTATGCACAGTATCCAAGGTGGCAAATCCATTCCTGCAATGGAGGGGCCTGGAAGGTGAAACACTTCACTCGTGACAAAATGAGTTTCCTTATTAAAGAGCGTCTCATCCACCTGGGGGGGAGGGAGGGGAAGGAGAACAGGGAGAGAATAAGACGCAATTTAATTTTAGGGGGAATTGATGGGCTAACATATGAAACAAAAATACACAAACACCCATCTCCGGCAACAATATTGGAGAAGCCTGGAAATCGCTGCCAATTATTTCTCTTAAGACATACTCCAAAACATGGTTTCTATAAAATATAAAGCCATTTGTAGCTGACTGATCATAGGGCTTAATTCTGTGTTTTGTTTTAAGTCAGAAAATATTATTTGGGGTATCTTCAAGGACTGGTACACGAGACAATAACATAAAGTTGTGTGAAACTTAACCCCTAGAACTCAGTGAGAGTCAAGGCCTTGAGACGAGTTGAGGTGCCCACCTTGTTAGCCCAACAGTGGGAAACTATTAATGGTTAATGTAAGAGGAAGGGGAATGTTTACATCAAAAATTAATAGTCCAAAGTGTTAGATCTCTCTCTCTCAGGAAGAACTTGGGCGTTTGAGTTTGTGCCAGACTGTTTAGGAGTAATACAGTCACCATGCTGTTCCACACCCCACACCCCACTAAGTATTGCAATGATTTGCAAACCTAATTGACCGTTTTGTAAAAAGAAAACCTAACTTGTTCCTGTAAAGAGGACAGCATATAAATTAGCAAGGTTTTTTTTCTCAGAAGTGGGGGGGAGAATTCAAGACACCTGGTCAACTTGGGATTATGTAAAAGCCTACCACACGCAGGCCGCCCACCGTGAGAAGCATTTCAGTCACATGAATTGCCAACGTCTTCGCATTCTGCCATGGAGCAGTGAGCCGGTTACATCAGTTGGGGGAAAGAAGAGAGCCTTTCACTGTTCTAGCTCAGGCTGGCCGTTCTGTGGAATGCAAGCGGCTCCTCAGGCTTCCCGCTCAACCCAGATTGCTCTGGGGACTTTGCAGACTTGGGCATGGCACTGAGATGAAGGGGGGGGGTAAGAGGCAGACGGGATTATTTGGAGAGTGTCAAGCATGGTCCTTTCTTCTTGAAGTGTTTCGTGGATTCAAACGCTTCTGTTGGCAGGAGACGTCCCCAGAGAGGAGGGATGCAGAAGAAATGAAATTCACTGACTTGTGGTGTCAAGGGCAGGTTCAACTCAGTTATTTTACTGCAGTCAATTCCTATGGACTTGAGCACCCACTGACCTGTTTCCTGCATGTTCCAATTCAACTCAACCTCCCCCCTTTTTCAGGACAGGGAAAAAAGGCCTGTATGAAGACAACTGTGGAGGCTAAGACACCATATCTGCCCAAAAGGAAATCCCATCATAAACTGAGAGAACTCAAATAAGGAACAAAAAGGATGCCATGTTTCAGGAGGAGACAGATGAACAATGAAATATAACCTTTAGGCACACCTTTTGCAACTGGCTTTTCTTCAGAATGCTGATTTTTTGTATATATAAAAAATCAAAATCAGCTATTTTTCTTGTAAAAAAAGCAATCGAATGAAAATATAGCAAAGTAATTATACCTATGGAGCGGCCACACATTAGGAGAATCTGATGCTGTGGTTACTTTGGGCCTTTGGACTCAGACTGGTGTTCTTTGCTAAAGTCAGATTTGGAAAGGGACTTCTTCTGCAGTTTTGCTCTTGCAGGGAGTCCACCCAAACGTTTCCTGGAGCTTGAGCTGAATAAGTTGCCAAGAACCGCTAGAGACCTGCCAGGATGAACACAGCAGAGAATCGGGGACCTTGGAAGCAGATTTGGTCAGGTCACAATTGGGACTAGGGCTCCAGGAAGATACTTTCAAACTGGGCTGAGGGAATGGGACAAAGAGAAGCAGAAAGAGGGTAAGAAATACGTGGACCGTGAGAGGTGATGGGATCCAGAAGTGAGCTACCAATTAGACTAGACTAGCCAGCAGTCCCCTTCTGCTTCTTTTTGCAAGGGAGGCCTGGGGCCAATGAGGCCAAACCCTACACAAGCTCCAGGCAAGCTTATCTGAAAGCTAGAGGGACAAGATGAAGGTGAAGCAGCAGCAATTCCTGACATGGACAGACAAAAAAGATTTAAGTCACAACCATCAGGCCAGTACAGAGTACACATCATTTCAGATAAAGCTGCATAAAGGAGAAATGAAGGGAGAGATCTTAGCAGTGGTCTATAATGGATAAGACAAGGACAACAGGGTATAAAAGCTTAAAAGTATAAAACATGGCTCTGAAAAGAGTGCTTTAATGCTAGTCGATGGGCACAATCCAGTGGAAAAAGTTCTCCTGAACTTCAGCCCCACTGAAATTAAGGGGGAAGCCATACATGAGAAGATAACTCATTTCAGCGAGGCTTGCAAAGGAGAACTTCACACTGGATTGTGTGGACTGGACTGTCAGGGACTAAAATAGAAACTTACTGAGCGACAGTCCTTAATGGCACCCTCAATATGCCAATCAGTGCCACGTCCTCAATTCCAAACAGCTGAACCATTAAGTGTATGGAATAGAGCATCAGGTCAGGTCCAGTTTAGAACTCCCAACGTTCATCATGAACGCCCTGTGGGAATGGAGAAGGATGAGCTTCTCGGGTGGGAGTAGCCTGTTCAAGAAGCAAAACTGAATGAATGCTACTTGTGATCAACCAGTATTGAGAATGGCACACAGCAGAGATGTGAATGGTCTTCATACTTGAGTGGAGAAGTCCGAACTGCCAAGCCACACTAGCAAGATGCGTTAAGCTCAAGCTGTTCTGTGGATCCATCCTTTTGGATATTTCCACAAAATAAAGACAATACTCCCTAACTGGAGGATTTCCCAGAAAGATGTCAGAAATGACCTTGGAAACCAGCAGAGATGATGGGAAATTAGGAAAGTCCTTATCCAAAGAAAGAGAATCTGCTTGGTTTTTAAGAGCAGGCTTTACAAAACAAAAAACCAAATACATCTTCATGTGACATGCAGTTGTGACCTCGAGTTGAAGAAACTACTCAATGACAAGAGCACTATCAAGAAGAGAATCTATCTTGCTCAACCAGCTATTGCGGACACTCCCAGAAAACCAAGAATGGCAAGCAGGTGTTAAGGTGTTTGGTAGCCCCCTGATAAAGGCATTTAAGGACATGATTTCTTAAAGAGGACTTGCCTTTGCATAACGGGGGGAAAGATGTGCTCAAAGAGAGCACATTTTTAGAAAAAAAATCAAAGTGCAAAAAAAGGGGGGATGTAAGAGGGCCTTAAGAAGGTGCAAAGTGGCATTTGCCTCGAATGCACCATGAAGATGTGAACAAAAATCCTGACTCCTGAAGCAGCATCTATATGACAGAGGACCACTGCAAGCCAGGAGAGGGCCCAAATCTCCCTCAGAACAGCAACTTACACGTTTGGATACCAGGAAATCCCTCCGATTGGTGGGGCAGATTTACAAGCATATGCGCTGCAACTAGTCCAAGGCTGCTCAGGGGACTATCAAAGGGCATGTGACCCCCTGCTGGCAGAGTGCTGCTGGAAGACCTCATGGCCAGTCCTCAATGCGGCAGCAGAGAGTTCAGTCGTGACTGGAGGTCAGTAGAGACAAACAGCCCTGTTGCAGAGTTCAACAGACAGCCTTGGTGCAGGTTCAAGAAAAGGAAGGAGACTGAATGAGCGTGGAGCTTTCTCGGATGTACACGGCCACAGAATCAGGGACCCTCAACCAGCTTGCACAAGATAGCTTCCCAAATACGATTACGTGGCAGGCTTCGATCATTCTTTAGGATTGGATCAGGATTCTCCCGAGGAAAAAGAGTTGGTGCATACTCTGTGGACCTACTACCTATGTTATGTTTGCTGGACAAACGACAAGCCCTTCCAAGCTGCTTAAATAGCGGCTTGCCGCAAACCCTCATTATGTCAGAACTGGTTGCAAATGCTTTGCGTATATACGCCTAACGTCTTACCGGCCAGTTTATCATTGTGTTACTTTACAGAACACCAGATCATTCCTACTAGCGAAAGAATTGTTGTATCTTTCATGTTGGACGCTGTACAATATGGGGGGGGGGGGAGGGGAGAAAATTAAAATAACAAACCAAACGAAAAGTTGAGCAAAACCAAATCAAATTTAATTGGTCTTAAATGCAAAAGTAAAAACACAAAAAAGCAAAAGAAAATTAACAGAAAAGAGAACTCAAAGTTTCAAGGCAGCCTGCGGAAAACTTAGGGGATTATTTAAAATCTTCAGTCTACCAAAAAAAATCATTTCTTTTCTCTCTTAAGTCTCTAACTTGCAAGTTTTAATGTACTTTTCGGCTGAGTGTTCAAATGTGTAAAGCTATTTGCCAGAACAAGCCCCTATTAAAATAGGGGGCAAAATCATCTAGTACTTATTAGAAGAGATGCGAAAAATTACAATGCTCAAATGTTCGTAACAGCTTTATGTTAAAAAACCCCCTAAGAACGCAAGAATTCAAACAAAAAAATTATCTTTGAAAGAAAGTAAATGTTAACTCTTGCGACGTTTATTTGACCAGAAAGTAACATGCTGGGATATGTTATCTGGAGAGAAGAACTCCGAAGAAGTGGCAACGCTGGGTTGGGAGTTTCATCTGTACTGTGAAACTTTCCCAGAGTTTCTCTGAAACTCTTTGGTCCATTCTTATCAGTAACTGGGCTTTTAAAGGGTGGGGGGTGGGCTAAAAAGCTTTTCCAGTTTGATATTTCGCCTATAGGCCAACTAGCTTGGTTAATGGCATTACAAAATGCTGGCATGTCTTCATTCACCAGATTCTCTTCACTTGGGCTTTTCTTCTACAGACTGTTAACTAGTGAGTTACTTGGTAAAACAAAATTTCCTACTACTTCTGCTTCGATGCTTTGCCCGAGGCTGCCAGGGGCAACATTATACTAAAGCTTGGTTGAAAAGCCCCCATCTTGGCAGACTCCAGTCAGTGAAATCAACAGCCAATCTTTTAAGGGATAGGGTGCCCCACAATTTTCACTGCTAGCCCGGAGTCTACTTGGTACTATCAATTTAGATGTTTGGGTCCGAGGACAGATCGTGAACAGAACCATTTAAAAAGGAAATTAAAAAGTGATAGAACATTGCAGGCCTTAAAAAAAAAACCAAACATTTGAACATGTTGGTGGCATCCCAGAATATAAAACCCTTTTCCACTTCTTATTTAGACTAAAGACAAACAACTTTTGTGAAAATTGGCGCAAAAAACAAAAAAGAGTTGTACACTAACAAAAACAAAAAAGATTTCAAACTTTTCCATCACTCAATTATCTATTCCATACAAAAAAAAAAAGCCACGAGCGAAGTTATTTGTGGGACTTGTTGGTTTTGAAGGAAACCTGTAAGATTTTGTCCCCCAGCCGGTAACCGTTAAGACTCGCTATGGCCATGGCAGCTTCTTCATAGTTTGTCATTGTCACAAAGCCAAAACCTTTACACTTGTTGGTGTTGAAGTCGCGGATGACTTTCACATTAGTCACCGCGCCAAAGGGGCCAAACATCTGCCAGAGGATTCCCTCATCGGCATCTTGGCCGAGGTTGTAGATGAAGATACACCATCCTGAAGAGGAGTTTCCTGGGACATTTACACCAGAAAGCCCACTCATGTGATCTACACCCATAGGAGAGAACCTAGCAAATAAAAAGCACATAATAGTTTCATGTAAACAAAACAAAACAAAAAAAGTCAATTCAATCAAGCAAAAAACTCAACAGGGAATTAAGATTCGGAGTGCTGGGGGGGGGGGAGCCCACTACGAAGCGCCCATGCACTGCCCATGAAGCAGGACTGTCGACACATCTGCAGTGGACAGAGAGCAGTCTGGGGATGCCTTAAAGGCAAAATAATTTGGGCCAGCATCAGCATTTGTGGACTGGGCCCCGCTTCATCAGATGTGCTGTTTGCTCTACTGAATTATTTTTATCTGTTTAACTGATTTACATACAGCTTTTCAGGGATCATGCCCTGTCAAGGGGAGTACAGACTAATTATAATTCATAATAGTAAAACATCAAAATATAAAAGCACCTGATTTAAAAACAGATTATACACCCCCACCAAAAAACCTGAGCAGCAGTAATTAATATAACGGCAATGAATAAAAGGAGTCCATAAAAAGCAATGAATTAAAAGGAGTCTGAAACAAAAATGCCTTACACTTTTCTCTTAAAAGATTGGGACAAAAGTATTTTCTGAAGGGTTGCCCTCGGTTGGCAGAGGGACACAAGCTCACACAGAAAGCTACACCATGCTGCCAGTGGGAAAGGAACCCAAAGGCCCGGTTGTGAAACATGCAAATGGGGCCACACGACTGGACCCACGGTCCTGATGAGAAATGTGGGTTCGTTTCACACCACAGGCATTTGGTTAGCATCAGTGTAGCTTGGCGATTCACTAAAACTTGGCCAATTTTGTTCTCCGCTTAAACATCCATACTCGAGCTCTGCCTCCGTGCATCATGGCTTTGTGACCCTGCAGTTGGCAACTGACAACGCTTTCTGCATCTGACGAAGTGGCTCTGGTCTACAAAAGCCCAGCCACAGCAAACCCGTTAGTAGTCTTTATGTTGCCACAAGTCTTCTTGCTGTGCATTTGGGGGACTTTTGTTTACTGCCATACAGCTAGCCCTCTGGAATTTGTCAGACTGAAACCCGGCTCTCTGCCAGGAATGTCTCCTGTACAGATCCCAGGAAAGTGAACCAGAGGAGAGGTAATTTGGGCACAAGCTGCTCTTCTCCATACCAGCGGGGCCTGCACAGATATTTCATGGGAGATTGTGCCCTCCATTAAGGTCAGGCTCACAGTCCCATCAGCGACGTCAGAGAGGTGCTGATGCTAAGATACCCCCATCAAAAGGCTTGTGTCTTCTCACTTGCTGAACCACAGTGGCCTGTCTCCTTCGGTGGCATTCCGAAAGGACCCACAAAGAGCACCTGATGTCAGGCAAAGGGCTTTTTGGTCTCTTCCAGATTACACAATTCTAGGACCCAGACCGCCTATACAAGGTTGTCGTTTGAGCTAGGTGACCTCTTGGTTTAGAGTGCTAAGCAGGCCGTAATGAGATAACCGGAAAGGACTAGTTCCCCTTTTAATTTGCAGGCATAGGGAGACAGCAGTAGGCGTGAATGGTGTTCTCCTCCCTGCCCCCCCAGTCACTCTCCTGTGCTCTTCATCCCCACTCCCAATAAAGTGTGTGTGTGTGGGGGATAACAATCCGCTCAGCTGCTAGGCCTGGCATCTTCCCAGCGTACTGCACAAAGGGCTCTTTCCCATTCAATTCATTCATCATTGTCTGACAGCTATTTATATCTATTCCCATTCTCCTCTGACTTAGGAAAGTGAGGCACTGCAAACTAACCCTTGGGGTCTGACCCTCTGAACCTGCTCTTTGTTCTTTTTGTGCATCATCACAACATGACAAAATGCTTGAGCTCAGTTGTGTGGGAAGACGAGAGGAGGAACATCCTGCTGGGGCAGGGGACCATACAAGCTCTCTCTCTCTGTCTCTGTGTGTGTTAGAGAGAGAAAAAACAGATCATGTGCGACTGCTTTTCTGACAGACAAAATAACCCCTCATTTATGAAACAGAATCAGAGGGCACAATGGCTAGCAATTGTTTGGTTGTAGTCAAATAACACTGCAGCCCTTGGGACACTGCTACACGTTTTCTCCTCTTAGCCAAGAAGAGAAGCATCCTGAAGTGTTTAACCCTAACCCAAGGCACCAGGCCTTTGCAATATGACCTTCTCTGCAGATCAGCTTTTGCAGTTAGGATCAGTTCAGATAATCCTCCAACCAGCCCACAGTCTGGAGGACTTTGAATGAGCCGCAGATACGCACACTCCCTTCTCCTTTCCCTTGTGTGGATTCCCTCTATTTCTCATTTAGTGCTAACCACAGTGTATTGTGACACCCGAGTCAAAAGACTAAGGTTTGCGCTTGCCCTCCAAATCAGGAATCATGATATCAGAGTAGAGGTTGGAAGAAAAACTCTAATCCTCATCTGCAAATTCAGACATCATGGCAAATTATTTTTTAAAAAGGGGAAGAGGAAAGGTGCACGTAAGTAGCTCCTTCAGGATCCACCACACTATGGCTTGGCACATCATCTGAATTGATGCCATTGATTCCAACCCTGAGTTTGAGGCTATTTGGAGGCAAAGCTGGCAAAAATAGTCAGCAATGTTAACACAGTGGGGGAGGGGGGGAATCATCATCTTACATGGAAGAGTCTGAGTACAGGCAGGTAGAAGAACATGTATTTATTTAACATGTGACAAGAATTCTACGACAAGAATTCTGAAAGATACCCATCTGACTCTACACTTCTGGAAAATTGTTTTTTTTTTTAAAAAAAACATGCAAGGGATTCACTGAAGAGGTAACTACCAGGAGGAGTTTACAACAAGCTTTGTGTGAAAATGAGTAATGGACTTTTACAACAGCAACAAAAATAAGACACATAAGCAAATGAAATAAGAAATCCAAAAACCAGAGAAACAGTAAATTAAGGAGAGGGCTAATAACTAAAGTTGACAACATGACTAGTGTTTTCAAAAGTGTATGTATACCTATCTGTGGTGAATGAAGATTCTCAAAAGGCAGCCACTGTCCATACAGAGGATAATGGCAAAGGATATAACTATGTTTCCATGGGAAATTTATACCCAAAACTGAACATGGTATCAATTGAACTGCGGCTAGTTAGTCTCTTGAAGACTGAACTATGTATTAATGATTTGCAATTTTAAAAAGTTGCTAATTAATATCAGCGGCCATTTATTGCTTATCTATGGTCTGATGTAAACTACTACCAAGCAATTAGAATCTCACTAGTTGTCGCTGAGACTGCAACCTAAGAGGCATGAGATCTTGCTAGTTCATTTGGCCACTAACAACAGAACGGATTGCTACTGATGACACTGAATGAGTTATCTGGAATTATCATTATCTATTTGCCATTTTGGTAAGGAATTTATGAAAGTGCTTGTAGGACTGAATTATGGGCTTGGGTATTGATTGAACAGCATTGGATTAACAAAAAGAAGCATTATTAGTATTTTTAGTGTACGTTTTGTTGGATAAAAGTGCCAATTTTTCAAACTGTGCTCTGAGGACCCCTGATGTTGCTTGGAAGATTTTCAAGGTTCCTCGAGGAGATCAGCAATGGTGGACAAGCTTCTCAGAAGATGAGGAGCCATATCCAGAGGTCCACAAATGGTGGCTTGGCTTATATCCTTGCCATCTCTCCCTTTCCCCACGTTCTCTACAAAGAGGGCTTGGTACAAAAGTTCTCATTTGTACCAGGGTGTGAAAGAAACAAGATCTTTACTGTTTCTTACCTTACCTACCCCTCAACACTAATGAGTGCTCATAGGAGGACAGGAACAGGTTGACTCCAACTCCCATCAGTGCTAGCCAGCTTGGCCAATGGTTAGGCATGATGGTAGTTGAGTCTGACAAAACATTCGTAGAAGCTGAATCTGTGTATGCTATTGTATTTGTGGACACCTGGCCATAACTTAGTGTCGGAGTGTAACACTCCATGATTGCATGTCCTGGGTTCCAGGCTTAATCCCTGGCATTTCCAGTTGAAAGAATCTCAGGAGCAGAGGTAGAGAAGGTCCCGTTCTGTCAGAGTAGACAGCTCTGGACTAAATTGCAGCTTTACCTATCCACATAGCTCATCTTCTCCCACAGGGCACAGGAGATTTTGTGCACTCCCAGCTCATGCAAGGAGCAATTTAATCTATCTCCAAATGAGATTTGTGATCAGATTCCACATCAGACAAATCGGTGACATCCTAAAAAGGAGAAACTGAGAGACTGCAGAACAGTTCTGCTAAAGGCTTCTTCACACATCAGACTAGGGCATCAGATTTCGCCCAATGAGAAACTGATCAAGGGATATTACTTATAAGAGAAGCCACTATCTTCACTGGCATGAAGTAAGCTTTCAGAGACGATGTGGAGGATATTGAGCCTTGATATACTCTCTCCCACCAACTGTGGGGAAAGTCCTATTTAAGGGACTATTTTTTGTCTATCTATTTGATGAACCTTGCCTTCTTGATCAGGAACAGATGCAAATAAAGTACACATTAAATTAGTCAA
The DNA here is from genome assembly GCF_030035675.1 of Rhineura floridana. Lineage (NCBI taxonomy): Eukaryota > Metazoa > Chordata > Lepidosauria > Squamata > Rhineuridae > Rhineura > Rhineura floridana. The sequence continues at coordinate 2,153,362 of NC_084497.1, read as the reverse complement.
TTTAAGTAAAAAGTGGCAACTAGATTTATGAACTTAGCTTTAAACAGAAGATGACAGAAATATTCTTCAACAAATTTTCTATGTATATATCAACAATATGGAAAGCATATCTATTGGGTGAGCGTATCAATATTTTAAAGGGGAATGAAAACCTTACTTTCTATTTTAGAAATTGAACTTTGAGAGTACTGCCATTCTAATCACCACTAAGAAGGAATTGTGCTGGGGTATTTTTAGAGGCAAGAACACTGATGTTTCTAGAACACTTTTTAAAAACAAAAAAACAAAAACCAGTAATCAAGTAGATGGCTTTTGCAAAATTTACAGGTGAAATGGAGGGGGAAAGAATATAGAATGACTTTTAAAAAATGTAACTTATCAAAAAAACAAAAAAGCACAGCTGGTGAGTTTGTAGCCTTTTAAAAGACCTAGCAAGTAAGATTAAGTTTAAAAAATGTTTGATCAGAATCCCAAATCCTAACACTTACACAAGGTGAAAGAAATGTTTCCCAAATAGCTTCCGGGGGGGGGGGGGGAGGTGTGAACCCAGCATTTAAAAACTGACATGTAAATCAATCCTCCAGGCCCAAGGTTCTCAAGTCACAAATGCGATTGCCCAAAAATGTCTAATATTAACGTTCTCTGTGTTACCCTACCCCCTTTATGTTGCATTAAGTCCCACTAAAACCAGAGGGTCTTAGCCTGAAAGAAAATACAATGCACACAGCATTTTACGCAGAAAAGTTCAAAGGGACTTATTCTCTAGTGGACATGCACCAAATGTCAGGCTTAAGTTGCAGGCAACTTTTCTCTCTCCCCCACCCAACACAAAATTAATCTTGGGAGACTGCAAGTTTGGGAATTAGAAGAGAAAGTTAGGGAAAGATACAAGCAACTATGTCGCATGTCCTGATTGGGCCTTTGTTCTGGGTGACTATGCCTCAAAGGGTTGGCAAGCAGGGGATGGGGGGGAGGGTCTACTGTTATTCTGCCTTGTCAGACAAGGTCATCATCTGGCTGGAGGAACACTTATCTGTAAAAGCAGCATTGTGGGGTCCCCCCCCAATGAGAGGGGATTCTCTGCATTCTTTTTCATGTTAATTCATATTCCTCTGTGTCCATCTCCGACCGCCCCAAATTCAAAGACATCCATCTAGCTTAAGCGCCCAGTATTCCTTCCCCAAGGTAGTAGCTGTGTCCCTTTACTCTTTACTAAAAAGGACATATATCCACATTTCAGGGATCGGGTTAAGAGATATCCTTTCCCCTTTTAGGGCTGTTCCCCCCAGTATGTGCATTAGAGAGTCAACTATGGGACAAGTCATTGCTTTGGGTTTTTTGGCTAGTTTTGCAACAACCGCCTGTAAATCCTTGGCTTTATATGGGGCACCAATCCACAAATTAAAATATGCCTTTTCCCCCCCAGGAATCTTATACCGTTGGGATTTCATTCTGTTTAAATTGCTTTTATTTTGCTGGCTTCAGCATCTCTCTCCACCCACCCAAAGCTTTAAAACGCTTATTTTTAATAGTTCTTCAAACTGCTTGAAACACTATTTTTTATTCAGAAAAGCAGTGCAAATAGCAGCACAACTCTAGCCTAGCTAGAGAATGTTTCCGAATAAGGCTCTGCGCAGGTGTGGAACCCGTTATGTGCAGCTGCACATAGGCCATGGGGAAAAAGAACAAGTCATTTTTAAAACGACAAGGAGCCTTTTATCAAGAAACTGCTTTGGCAATTTTAAGACTATGGGACAAAATAAACTTTTACATGCTTAGGAAAATTGTTTTAGTGGTACTGGGATTGCACCATATGAGGAAAGAGTTCATTACACACATGCCATTTCCCCAGAAATTTTAAAATGCTATCTTCTGACACACTGTTATGAAGCACCAGATCAGACAGACAAATTTTCAATCTTTATTAATGGGGAAAAGAGGACCCAGAGGGCTTTTAATCCTCTATTTAATGAAATTCTACTGGGATGGGTAGGGGGAGACGGAAGAGAGAAATCTGATGGAACAGAAATAAGAACAGAAATGGACATCAACAATGATTACTGACATAGCTCGGGAATACATATTCATTTGGGGGACAAAAGCACTCCACTGCCATTAAGTTTTGAAAGAAAATTATTTCAGAACTTGCTAAAGTTATACAGAATGCACTTAAAAAAAGTTCTAATGAAAGAAGTTGGAGGTGCAATTGGGGCCAAGCTGATGGGTTCCACGTGAACTGTCAAGAAATATTGGGAAAGAGTTGGTTAAAGTAATAACAGAAAGCACTGGAAACAAATTTACATTGAATCCTATTGTGACCCTCTTGAGGACATTCAATAATGGCACCTACGGCTGATATATGGCTAAATTAGCATGGACTCCTTTACTGATGGGTAGATAAACACACAGGATTAGACTGCATGAAGGCAGGCAACAAGAAGTATTCCAAGAAAAGTTGTCTTTATTGACTAATTGTTGGAACACACGGTCTTCACATTGTGTTAACCCTATTTCTTTTTTAATGGATAACATTTATGTCAGTGTTTACTCCTCTCCCTTCATCTATCTACTGGAAGTGTTTTGTCTGATGATGAGCAGTAATGATTAAAAAAAGGAAGAAAGAGGGGAGAGCAAGAGAAAGCACAGACCTCCAGTCGTTCCATTCTTCCTAACCTACCTGAATCTCTGAGCCTGGTGGTGGACGGGCCCCCCAAACCGCCTTGCTGGTGAGTGGTACAGCTGCGACAGCAGAGCCACGTTTTTGTTCTGATTGGGGTTGGCGGCAAACTTCACAGTGATGGGTTCAGAGGAGCCGGGGGGCTTGTGGCCGTTGAAGTTTGAAATGGCCTCTTCAGCTTCTGACCGCTTGTCAAACCGGATAAACGCAACCCCTCTGGACAAACCTTTAAACCAAGCCAATAATAAAAATGCAGAATGAGTGCATTTCCTTCACTCCCAAATGGGTCCAGCCTTGATCAGACTGAACAACAGTTTGGGGGGGGGGGGAGGAGAGAAACCTCCATCTGGCTTTTCCCCCCTAGTCAGTAACAACGTTTTCGTTCCAGCAGCCTTTTGCCTATTAAGAACCTTCTGTAAATGCCAGGCTTTATCAGCAGCCTCTGCGTTTGATTTTTTGAAAAATTCTATTTTATGATGCAATTCTAAATTGTTGTCTACCCGGAGTAGTGCAAAGGCACTAGGATGGTGGGATAGATATCTCTATAATAATACAATGGAAATGTTAAAGCGTTTCCCTAGCCTCTTGGGCTTCAAGGGGAGGCAAGGACTTGTTTAACTTAGCTTTGGCAGAGTCAAATTCTCGGGTTAAGCTGTTATTTAGGCTTTTGGAATGCTTCCGAAATGAAAGCGACCCAGACGTTTTCTGTCAAGCAACAGTGGGACAGCATTTGGTCAACCACTTTAACTGGGCAGACAGGTATGCAAACGGGCTCAAGGAGGAACATGGTTCAACTTTGTCAAATGGGGGGGAGATTCTGAAGCAGTTAATCAGCTCCCTGTGCAATTTTAATCCCTGAATTATGAGAGACATCAGTACAGGCAAAAGCTTACAAGCAGAGCTGCTCAACCCAGAATATCGTAAGGAGAGTCCAAGTGCTCATCTACCTCCACTCACCGGAACATCAACAGGAAAGTGCCTTACATTCAGTCAGACCACTGGGCCATCTAGCCATGTATTGTCTACACTGACTGGCAGCAGCCCTCCCCAGAGTTTCAGGCAGGGGCCATTCTCAGCCCTACCTGGAGATGCCCCTGGGGACTGACCCTGGGACCTTCTGCATGCAAGGCAGGGGCTCTGCCACTGAGCTACAGTCCTCCCCCAGAGCGGGGCTGCAGAAAAAGAGGAAGAGTTGCCAAGGGACACGTTTCTGGCGGCTGCTCTTGCAAAACAGGAGCCAGCCTGGGGAGTCGGGAAAAACGGCACAGCCTCTTAACAAAACCATCGTTTCGCACACCTGTAGTCTGGTCAACCAGTACGCGCGAGTTGATAATGCGTCCAAACCGTGAAAACATGTCCTCAACATCTTTCTGCGTCATCGTCCGTGGCAGCCCACTAATGTACAAGTTTGCGTCTTTGATCACCTCAGAGCTTGGGCGGGCATATGACACCTTTAAAAAGAGAACATAAAGAAAAAAGACCATCGATGAGGCATGTGAGTTCGTAAATGGCTTGCTGGCCACACCCCTCCAGAAATTCTACTGCCCCTTCGCCTGCCTTCTTCCACAGCTGCAAACAAGATTACCCCTACAGTTGCTACACTCATTCGGGGTAACAGCAGTTTAAGAATGAAACCAACTGCTCTTCGGGGCGGAAGAGATGAGAAAAAAGTGATGGGCTCCCCCTTACTGGAGATCTTTAAGTATAGGCTGGGCAGCTCTGGATTTCCCACAGCGAAGGAGGGCTTGGACTAGACGGCCCCTTTCAACTCCAGCAGCAGATGACATCATGGGCAGTTCCAGTCACCTAACCTCTGATTGGTCAGGTCGCTGCTGCTCAGCAGGACACAGAGGAGGAGCAAGGCAGCAGCAAAGCTGGAGTGGTGGAAAGCCAAGGCGGTCCTCCCACTGGTGCATCTGCACTGCAGTGACCTCTGCCTCCCTGTAAGCAGCAGCGGTGCGACTGACCAGAGGTCAGGTGTGTGGCAGCGTGCCACCATGTCCAGCTGCTACTGTTAAGCGCCACGATTCTGAAGAGCAGGAAGAGGAGCAGCAAATGCAACTCCCGCATGAAGCCCTCCAACAGGAGGTACGATCAGGGCTCCCTATTCTACAGCAAGCAGCAATGCAGAGCAATTAATGTACACCCAGGCTGCACCGGGCCCTTGCATGTCATCTCGTGGTAACAAACTGAGCTGCTGGATGGAGCAAAGGGACAACCCGACTGTCCAGAAGGTTCGGGGAGGGGGGATACAGGTGAAGACTTGAAATGCCAACGGAATTACTTTTCCACACAACACTTGGAGAGCAGCGAACCGAATGCCTACAGGATTATTATTATTATTATTAAGAGAGCATTAACATGGACTTGTAAACCTAACGCTAGAGATGCATTAACAAAAACTTGGGAGCCTTCCTGGGTTGCCCATTTGGCCACTCAACTCTTGGAACACACACCGATTCATAAGCAGCAATTAAAAGTTGAGAGTTAGATTTCACATCTGACAACCTCCCCCTACCCAAAAAAATTTGGCTTTTGTAACCAGAGAACACAACACTTGGAAGGGTACAAGAGGCTCATTCATGGGAGGATGGCAGCCAGCACGGAGTCACGCGCCTCAACTCACAAAGCAAATGACAGCTGTGCTACTCAGATTGGGAGGCAGGGCAGGCCACCCCTTTACTTATCCTCCCCCCGCTTCTTCCCCGGCCTGCCGCTTGTCCTTTTGTCTCGTGAGCCACGCAGCTGGAAGAGAGCCGATCCTGACGGAGGCTGCGCTTCCTTAACAGCTCTCTGTAGAGCTGTAGACACAATAGGCTCACGCAGCACAGAGATCATATTTAGAGCTCCAATGTTAAGACCATTAATTGACTGGGTGAGCACAGCAGCGCTTTAAAATGAATTCGACGCTCCCCGCCCCCAACCATCACTCTGGACCTGAAAAGTTACTGTTCGATACGAGGGCTTGTAGAAACAATGGATGGCAAGTGCCGTTTCAGAAGAGGCCTTTCTTCGTGTGGGAGGGGGAAGGCCTCTTCTGAGACCTGGTACGACACATGCATGCCTCGCCTAAAAAGAAAGACAAGCTACACTTTTTTCCTATCATTGCTCATAAGCCAACTTACATAGATGTAATTAACCAACTTACACATACATTTCATCTGCCGAGAATGTCCTGAATTGGACAATATTAAAGATACTGAAGTTTGTGAAAAGTGTAGGATGTGTGCTGATGAAGGAGGTCCTCGCCTTTAAATGTCACAAGACTCCAAGCTGTTTTTCCTGCAATTAGCTAATAATCTTTCCCCCTCCCCCTTCAACCAACTAAAGCTCTTCCAGAATTCAGGTTCATATAAAAAAAAGTATTTTATTTTATCTATTTATTTCACAAAGTGTATATGCAGCTTGATTGCGGAAAACCTGTAAGTCTCTAAAAGTACCAGTATAACAGTTAAAGACAAGCGATCAAAAACAGTTTTAAAAGAAATAAAACGGCAACAGACCAAAAACACATCAACATCTACGTGTCTGGATAAGCTCACCCAAACAAAAATGTTTTCAGCAGGCACTGAAAAGAATACAGCAATGGCACCTGTCTGATGTCAACAGGTGGGGAGTTTCAAAGCACAGGTGCTATTTGAAAAAGTTATATCCTGCCACCCTCCCAATGAATTCAAGGTAGCTGACAAAATAAAACGTCACAGTGTTTAAAAACTAATACACCCATGACCGTTCTAAAGGGACAGCCAAACGAAACATATTGGAGCAGGGGCAACAGGAAGGGGAGGGAAGAGGAGAAGGCTGGACAGCCGACCATAAACAGAAACTTTAGAGGCAGACCAACTCCAGCTAGTCTTGGCTGAGAGTCACTCTTACCTTGATTGTTTTGGACTGAAGTCTCAGGCCATTCAGCGTGTTTATTGCTCTTTCGGCATCTTTCGCTGTCACATAGTTCACAAACCCATAACCCAAGCTGTGTCCTGGTAGGGAGACAGGCGTTCATTGCATTAATTTATTAAATGTAGCTTCCTTGAAAGAAAGTGTTGAGGGGATGGGGGAAAACCACTTTGCTGCACCACTGGTTAAAAATTACACTCCACATTTGCAATAATCAGGGACACGATTTGTTTTGCACATGAATGACAAAAGAGCAAAACAGCAAAAGGAGAGAGGAATCATGGACAGCTGTTCTAATCCTGGAGACATAGGATATATCCAAGTACCCCCATTAAGTTGCCTCATGATAGCTCAGTCTTCCAAAAGACCTATTGAAAAAGCTGATCCAGTGGTCGTTTTCCCATGATCTATGTCCACTTGTACCCATGGAGTAGAAGGAGAGGGTAAAGAGAGTATCACCTATGTCCTCCCGTGTCGCAGAAAAGGAGGATTCACAACCGTGTAACATTTTTTGACTGTCGCATTAACGCAACAGTATCTTGTTGTTAAGTTGCTTTGAGGGGTTTTCTTTTGTATAAAGTGACAAATGAGTGCAAATAACAGCTTATCAAGATAAGCACATACATACAAAGGGTTTGTCCACCACTGTTTTATTATCGTTTAACATTTTACCTGCAACTTTGTCTCGAATAAGCTTGGCAGATTCAACTTCCCCGATGCTGCAGAACAGGCTTCGTAACTCATCCTGAGTCATGTTCTGAGGAAGGTAGTTCACAATTAAGTTTGTCCGACCAATGTCGTCCCTGCAGTCTTCAGCCATGTGATCTTCATAACCATTAGACATTTTAATTAGAAAAGAAACCTGTCAAAAGACAAAATATATTATTAAGTTCTGTGTTTTTGTGCTGTAAAAGAATTAAAACAAACTGAAAATGAATAGTTCATTATAATTCTCAGATTAAAAAGTAATATGTTGACCATTTTTAATATGAACAAATGGTATTTCTACAATAGAATTCAGTTAGAACAGAAAACTGAAAATGAATGCATGTTTACAGTCATGCAATTAACCACTTTTATTTTCATAAAATATCTGCACAGAAATTTGGTTTTTGCTGATTTTCTGGCCCGTACACAACATATTTCTCCTGGGTCCACAAAACAGAAACTATTGTCCTTAAATCATCTGAACTAACAATTTATCTAAGCAGTTCTCCTTCAGTTCAATATACAACCATGGAAAAGTATGTGACATGTACTTAGGGTGGGGGTGGCTGACCTGTGGCCCTCCATATGTTGCTGAACTCCAGCTCCCAGACAGCACTGTCAGGCATGACAGGAGTTGTAGTCTAGCCACATCTGAGAGCCCACAGATCAGCCACCCGACTCAGGGTAAATCAGTCGCAGAGCACACACTCTGCATTCAGGTGCAACCTCTGGCATTCCCAGGTAAACAGCATGCATACATTTCAGCTCCCTTTGCTAGCTGGATATTCTTCACTGTGCCTCATCTACACCAATTTACAGCAAGGCTATCTTCCTACATTAACAGCAGGCACTTCAAGAGACTACTACTGACACAGAAGGGCCATCGCCCTGCGGCTACATGCAGACTTCTCAGGTTCAGTCCCTGGCATTTCTGATTCAAAGACCTCAGCAGGGCTGAGAGTAAAAAAAACCCGTCTGCAGGGTGCTCGCAGTCCAGAATGCACAGGCCTGGGCTGCCTCTGCGAAGGCAGATCCTTATATCTAGTAAAGTATATATAAATGACTATGCCACTTCTGTCTTCTCTGCAGCACTCTCCACTGGTGAACGCAACACGTTGCAAGCAGGTATGTTAGCGACAAGCAGGGTTGTTTCTGCATGCAGAGGGTGAAGATTTAGGGTTATTCTTCACCAGGGCCAGTAGTAGTCACGTAACAGTGAAGGAAGGTAGAGTGACCAAAGGGGTGGGGTGGGGTGAGCAATTTGCACTACACAGAGAAGGGTCAGAGGGAACGTGCACAGCTCCACAGTCTGCCTCCAAGCCAGGGTTAACCGTGACATCAGCACCGGCTGTTCTCCCTTCTAGTCTTTGAGCGACCAGCTGTGGGAGCTTTTGTAGCACTACCCCTGCACTCAGGCAACAGTTCTACAAGCACCGCCCATGGAGCTGGCGCAATCTCCATTCCAGCTCAAGGGCCGCCGAGGAAAACAGCTGCCCCATGTGTAGACCCTTTGCACAGCCCTGCACTGACCACCACCGTAGGGAGGGAAATAGAAGAAGTGGAAAGACGGGGCTGGAGGAAAGAGGGCGTGTAGAGCAGGGGTGGGTGGACCTTTAAGCTAGCTGCACTGACGGCCACCCAAGGGCCCTATTTAACCCCAAACTTCTCCCCCCACCATGGACCACCTGAAAAGCGCTGGGGGTCTTGGCAAACTATGTAACTATTTTTCAGTACATTGTAAGAACACAAGAAGAGCCTGCTGGATGAGGCCAGTGGCCCACCTAGTCCAGCATCTGGTTTTCTCAGTGCCCAACCAGATGCCCATGATGGAAAGCCTGCAAACAGCGCTACAGCAACTCTCCCCTCCTGCAGCCTTCAGCAACTGGCATTCGGAAGCACACTGCTTACGACCTTGGAGGTACAGCCGAGCCATACTGGATGCAGCAGTCGTAACCCACTGGGCTAGATGCTGTATTATTTTTAATTGCATTTGTATTGCTACTTTGATTCCATGAAGTTCCATAAAATTCCAACTGGCAAGTGTCCTTCACCACCGGGATAAAGCTTGCGGACCGCCGTCTGGGAACCCCCACCCTATTTAACAAGCTCAGCTCTTCCCAAATGCATCAACGCAATGCTGCTAATCAGGATTCTGGGCCTGGCTTGCATTGCAGAATGCTTTGTCAAGGTGGCTGAACTTAAAACACTCAGCGGCAGAGCCGAAGTCTGGGAACCCACAGTGCCAAACAGCTCTGCGTGCGCATGAGTCAGGAGAGGGCATTCTGCCACAGAAAAGTAGCGTCCAGGGGAGATGGTTAACCTCCTCCTGCTGCTTTTGCCCTGGGAGCACCCTCACCCAAAAAGCAGCGGCTCCAATGACATGTAAGGGAAAAGTGGTGGGCAGCGGACAGCCAAAATGTGCCCCCCCATCTCCTTTTAGCTGTTCAGCTGTAACCCAAATTCCCAGACCAGGCCTACACCTGGATGGGTCAGGATGCACCTCCTACATCACAGACTGATCAGAGAAGTCTTTGTTCTGCCTGGGATATTCTTGAGCCAACTTCACAGTTGGAAACAGCACCATCATGTCTTTACATAGCTTCCCTTGGAAAAAAATCACAGGAAGCCCACCCAAAAAACAATGAAAATGATATAAAAAGTGATGTATATGTTGACAAAACAAGGTGGCATGAAAATGAACACTTGTGCTCACTCACACACACACAAATGCAAGTGCTACTATGTAGCAATAAAAAAAAAACCCCTCAAAACTCCTAACATTTTCATGAAAAGATCTCCTGATTTTTGTCCCTCGCTTTATACCATTTTCATTGTCTTGGGGGTGCCTGTGATTTTTGTCTGCCATCTCATACTGTTAAAGACCTTCTCCCTGGTTTGGGTTGCTTCTTTTGGCAAAGTGGTTGGTAGAGTGCGGAGCGCTTAAACTCGGCCGCCAAGCCCAAACTCCAAAGGAGCCAGCCTTGACACTACTTGTCTAACAGCACTCTCCGATCCTCTGGAAAGGAGACAAGGAGCAACAGGCCAGGCCATCTCGGTCTGATCAAGTCTGCCTACCTGGTAAGAGCATACAAGTAATTTATTTATTTAACATCCCACCCTTCCTCCCAGAAGGAGCCCACAGCAACAAAGTTAACATTTGTTAACTCGGTGGCTGCCCCTAGGCTTTGGAATTCCCTTCCTAGGGAGGTAAGAATAACCCCCTCCTAGCAGTCCTTCCGCTGACAAGCAAAGACCTTCTTATTCCAACAAGACTTTGGAATTGAAGGCTGTTAAGGATAGGGCGTGAAGGGTGCTGCATTGCTAATGTCTATTATATTATTTTTAAACTAGTTTGAACTCTTTTAGCTATACGTGTGTATGGTTTTAATATCGGAAATAGTTTAATGTAGACTTTGTATGTTTTTAATTATATGTATTTTTATCTGGAAGCCGCCATGAGTTCCAGTTTTGGGAAAATGGCGGGGTATAAATAAAGACAACAACAACAACATTTAAAACAAGAAGTTCCTGGCCAGAATGTATTCCAGATTATCCTGTCACTCTCAAACAACACTTTTGGAGTCGTATCAGCGGCTTTCCTTCTCCATTCAGTGCACACACACACGCACACACACTACAGAACCAGCGTTAATTGACATAAATCTTCCAGTGTACAAAAGCTTGTTTCATGCTCAATGGTGAGAAACAGGAAGTAAAACTCACTGGAGCCACTGATGGACAAAATGCGCGAGTACCTTAAACAGAAGAGGCCTTTCAGCGGGGAAAACTGTTACACATGAGAACTTCAAAATTCTGCCGTCCAGTAATTTGGAATGTGGTGGTTTGGCATGCCTGTTTCTTCCCCTCACCCCAACATTTAAACAATGGAATTCAGGGGATTGTCCAAGGAAACTGTTTTCCACCCTCCCCCTTCAAAAAGACTTATTGGAAACAAATGTGTACAGCTAAGGAGAAAAAATGCACATTAAAAATTATTTCATCATAAAAAAACCATTTTATGTCTTCATTAAATTGTTCTTAGTAAAGCAAAGGCTGCATGTTACCTTAGTGGTTTTAATTCCCATATTAACAGACTCACATTTTGACAAACATAATCACCTGGCCTCCCCTCCCCAAATTTAACTATATTTGTCAGTTTTGTTATATATATTAAAGGAAAAATGATAAATCTGCATCTACATTGACACATCCCGAAAGGAAATAGTACACCATATAACACCCAACAGAAAAGGGGAGAAATACAAGCAAAGTAAACTCTGACATTTCTTAAGTATGGCTATGTTTATAGGAATCACTGTAACAAAATAAATATTAGTAACAACTGCACAAAGGTGCAAGATCTGGTGCCAAGTATTCCTTTAATATTTAACAAAATTTATATATGCTTGATCATAGGAAAACTCTTAAATAGTTTACAAAAAGCATAGAAATTATAGTATCTAGTAGCAATTGAACTGTATGGAACGCTCATCGCCAGTCCCTGCAATTGACCTGCCACAATTGGTACTGGGCTGAAATGCTTGCATGCTTAATTGGGAGTCAGCCTCAATAAACTCAAAGAGATCAATTTCAGGCAAACATGCAAGTTGCAATGTCAAATATCAGGATTTGGGGGGTGGGTTATAAATTTCAGATAGAGCAGGTGTATTTGGGTAAACCAGCAGGTTTGATTTCCATTTGCAGAAACTGTAATTTTGCTGGTGTGGAAGATTATCCTCAACCCAACTTCAGTCACGTTCTACCCTCTTTATGGCAGGAAATTTGAAACAATTACGGGTAGATGACTGTGCAAGGGGGGGGTTAAGAATAGGGATGTGCAAAGGGCAAAAGAAAGGAACAGCATTTGAAGGGAGGAGCGCAGTGGTAGGCCACCTGCTTTGCATATGGAAGGTCCTAAGTAGTATCTCCAAGTAGGGCTGGGAAAGACTTCTGCCCCAGGGCTCTCGCCCCTGTTGTAAAAGATTTAATTGCCAGTTAGTGATAGTCCTAGCCTAGGCAGACCAATGCCCTACCACAGAATAAGGCAGCATCCTATGTTCTTATTGAAACCAGCCCTTTCAGGACCGTGAGAAATGGCACCTGACTTCTTAGGAGAATCCTCAGTGTGAGCAGGTCCCATGTTCAGTCTTCTGCATCTCCACTAGAAAAGACCCTCTGTCTGAAACACAGGAGAGCTGCCACAAGTCAGCATAACTGATGCCAAGCTAGATGGCCTGACTTGGTATAACGCAGCTTCCTACATGCCTACATCTGCATCCAGATGAAGAAGCAATGGAGAGTTTCTGGATGTGCACCTCATTGGAACAAGTAAACAGACATACAATATAGTGCGTACATCCAATTTATGTCTGTAGGTCCCAGATACAAAGATATCCTCACCATTCTGCAAATTTTCCATGGATGCTCATGACAGAAATTCAGAAAAATCCCTGGGAGTAAGGGGACAAATTTTGCATATACCTATTACCCCCCATCATGCAGCTTCTGTACAATTTTTTTTTTTGCAAGTCAGCCTAGGAAGACCCCAGTGAGATAGGCCTCATGCAACAAAAATACACCTGGTGAAAGTTGCTACATCAGAAAATACAAACATGCACTCTGCCCACACTTACAACAGGAGTGGGAAATGTATGTAATTTTTCCAGTATATCAAACCTTCCTGCCTGGTAGGCCTGCAGGTGACTTTTGCTCATTGGAGGCAACCAGGCAAGTAACTATTTGCAAGCCTGATTCTAAGGAAGATGAAATCAAAAGGGGCAGTAAAGAGGAAGAACTAGGATGCTGCTACAAGAATGTTATGCCCACATTCTAACAACGGTTCTATGGATCACGGTGAAGACCTTTTTCACTTAAGGCTGCACGTAGAACCCACAGGACTGGATGCTCCTCTGTACAAAGCTCCTCTATTGGTTAGAACAACATTCTCTGCCAATAGAAAACTTGGCATGACAGGGAAAAAACTATGCTAGACCCTCCTCCCTGTAACACTAGATTTCTATGTGCAGGAATTGTGTTTGTATAAAGGAGCATTCAGTCATGTCTGATGCAGCACAGTCAAGAAACAGATCGATCACTATCAGCAGCTTGTGAGAACAAGGCCTAAAATTATAAGACACCAAAATTACATAAAATAACCCCTCCATTTATTAATGTTGGCAGATTAGGGTTAGCAAGGAAGTAGGATTGAGGAGAAAATAAAAACAGGAATGTGTAACATTTGATGCTGGCTGCTAAAATCTGGAAAAGATATTAGAGATACATCAACCTAAGTATTCTTTTCTGTGTTTACTTACTACATTTGTATTCTGCTTTTCCCACTCTATCCCCTTTTTTAAAAAGAGAGGTTTTGGAGAGTCAAGAGTTGAGCTTTTGGTAAAAAGCCCCCCAAAGAAATTACAGAGGAAAAGACTCAAATAAATCAAGAAATGAGGGAGTAATGAGAAGACAGGCTTCCAATGTGACAGATAGATTAGATATACATATATACATATCTCTGCACCCGAATTGAAAACTCACCACTCTCACAGCAGGCAAACAATAACAGTGTTTGCATTCCTTAAAAAAAACACAGGCAGTACCATAAAGATGATACATTTGTGGCTCATCAGCAAACCCTATGTACATGCATGCATGTAAGCACACCCTGCCACCCTGAATTCACTTCCACCTTCTTTCCTTTGACAGAACTGGCTGCTTCAGTGAGGTTTCATTGACTCCCAATCCACAATACCTCACTGTGTAGCACCACCACCAGTCAATGCTCTTGAGGCCTGGAAAAAGAGAGCCACAAATCTCAACACTGTCGTGGGACAGTTCTCCTGCTGTTCTGATTCTGGTCTTAGCTTTCATTCCTTAGAGTAAGGATGGAATCAGTGTTGGACTGGACTGAAAAGACCCACATTCAAATCCCTGTCAGTCACTCAGCTTCCTGATGACCTTGTGCTGCTCACTATCTCTTAGCCCATGGTAGCCAGCATGGTGCCTGCCGGATGTTGTTGGACTACAACTCCCATCATCCTTGACCACTGGATCTCTGGTGATGCTGTGAGTTGTAGTCCAACAGTACCTGCAGGGCACCTTAGCCTAATCCACTTCATGAGGTTGTTGTGATGATAAATTGGGATGGAAGGAGAGAGAGGTCTGTGTTGCTAAATGGTGGCATGTTCCAAGCTTCTGTTTTAAATGACTGTATTTTACTTAAAATAAATATTTCTGTCTATCTCTCCCAAGGCAGCTTGGTACAAGAACAACATAAAACTGCACCCTATCCCATCCCAATAAAAAGCAGTCATTTAAAACAGAAGGATTACAGGGAAGCAGTTTGAACACTCCAAAACACAACATAAAATGATCAGTACTAGTAGAGAAATAGCTGGAAGAGGTAAGTCATTGGCTCACTCACTTGTATGTGATTCCTGGTAGCTTATGATTACCAGCCTAGCACTGACATAAGAACATTAGGAGAGCCATGCTGGATCATGCAAACGGCGCATCTAGTCCAGCATCCTCTTCTCACTGTGGCCAACCTAATGGGAACCCTGAAAACAGGACCTGAATGTGGAGGTAGAACATAGCTATCATGGCTAGTGGCCATGAATTTGCCTAATTGTTTTTTAAAGCCACCCAAGTTGGTGGCCATCGCTGCCTCCTGTGGGAGTGAATTTCACAGTTTTACGAGCTGTGTGAAGGGCTTTCTTCTATCTGTCCTGAATCTTCCAAGTTAGCAGTCTTAGGAAAAGTGAGCAGGCAATTGACAACTGACCCCTTTCTCTAGGGAAAACAGCAATACAATGGACCACAATATTATTTGTGTATGTTTACATAATTTTGTGTAAATATACACACAGAGAATCTTGTTTTCTATATATTGTATAGCACACACAAGCATCTGAAAGGAAATCTGCAAATGCCAAGCCATTGTTACTAACATTGGTTTGCAATGCAATGGTGCTCGCATTCCTCCTTGCCCCCCTTCCAACAATTATATATTATATGTTTGCAGAAACACTGTAAAATGACAAATTATTTACAATGAATGGCTGGCATTCCTACACCCCCCACACCCCCAGTGATGCAGCAATACTGGCCAATCTTGCAAAACTGTTGTCCTAAAGGCCATAAAACTATATATGCACACACTTACGGCTATGACCGTGCACATGTAGAACTTCAAAAGTGAGAACAAGCCCATGTCAATATTGTTACTGCTATTACAACTCATTTGCGCACTGCACTTGCATTCCTTCCCAGCAGCCAAGCAAAGAACCCTGCTTCCCCTACACACGCCACATAAGTAAGGGGGGAGGGAGCCTCCAGCCCTCCACAGGTTGCTGAAGGGCAACGCCCTCCACCCCTGGCCATACACTCTTGTTTTGGGCTAATGGGAGGTGTTGTTCAGCCATACCTGCAGAGGACCGAGAAATTCCACCCCCGCGCCTCCCCCTACGATTTTGAGCCTATATAGGAAACAGCAACACGGGTCTACCTGACGAGGCTGTTGTCCGCAATATTACGTGCATACACAAACACACGCATAGTCTAAGAAAGATAGTGTCTGCAAACACCAAGCTATTGTTGCTGCTGGATTGGATTGCCCGCGCCCAAGGACGCGACGAGCCTCGTCCATCTGTTTTTCCCCGCCCTAACAAAAGACTCTGACCCCGCCCATATTCGCCCCCCCCCGGGCCGCTAGCGCCAGGCCCCGCCCACCCCTTCCTGCGTCACGGGCCCGGCAGGCCGCAAGGCAGGCCTGGCTTTCTCGCGCGCGCGCACGCACGGAAGCGCGCCGTACGGCCACGGCCTCGGCCTTTCCCCCCCCCAACCGCCTCAGTGACCGCGGCCCTTGCCGGCCTCACCTGGCGACGGCTCCGGTGGAAGAAAGCGAGGAGGAGAAGGATGAAGGCAGCGGAGAGGGAAGGGGAGGAGGAGGAGGAAGAAGAAGAAGAAGAAGAAGAAGTGTCCCTCCGACCGCACAACGAGCCGCTCCGCTCCTTCAATCAGCAGCAGCAGGAGGAGGAGGGAAGGCGGGTGCGCCGCCGTGGCCACGCCCCTCGTCCAACGCCCGCCTAACGCCGCTCATTGGCTGCGGTGCGCGCGCCAGGCGGCGCCCATTGGGCCGCCGCCGCGCCAATTAAAACGGCGGAGGGAGGAGAGAAAAAGGGAACTGATGCTGGCGAAGGGAGGAAGGAGCTCTGCTCGGTGGGCGCATGCGCAGTGGCGACGCTCGTCGCGCGACGGATGCGTACTATTAAACCTTTTTTTTCTTCCCCCCCTTTCTTCCCCCCTCCCCCTTCCGCGCGGGCGTGGCTGAATTTTCCTCAGGCGGAACAGTCCGCGCGCGCTTCGCCACCCCCGCTTCACACGTTACGTTAGCCGCGGCCCTTGAACCGCTTTAACCGGCCGCGCGCGTCAACGTGTGTGGCTTTTTCTTTTTAACCCTCCTGCCTTTTTAAAGTGTTTTACGCGTTTTATGGTTCTAAATAAACAAATGAAAATATATATATTTTAAAAAGCATACACGTCAGCGAAAACCCGCGCCCCGTCTGTTCACACGTTACGGCCTGAGAGACTTCTGAGCCCGCATTTAGGCTGTGAGTTTTCCCTCTGAAATGGCCGCCCGCTTTCGCGCCTTGTGGTGGCCACACGTTACCTGTGTAAAATAATTTTAAAACCACAAAAAGATCATTCCCCCTAAGCTTTTTTTTAGTTATAAGATTATTCTGACTGCTCGAGAGATTATTCTTATATATTGGGGGAGGAATCCTTAATGCGAACTTAAAAGCTAGGCAGGTTGCTTAGCTTTAAGGCTCGCTGGTTTTAAATGATGTTATGCCAGCTGATCCAGTGGCTATTTATTATTATTATTAATTATTATTATTATTATTATTGTAAATCGTTTTGGGATGCCTCATGGGAAATGATTCCTAAATTAAAAGGGTTTTTAAAAAATTGTATAATGGCTTTTGCAATATGTCTTGATATTACTTGGTGTTGTGTTTGTGTGTGTTTAAAACTGTACTGAAGTCCCCTTGTGAGGGTACTTATCCCAAAAGGTGACGTATACATATTTTAAATAAAAATAAATGCCCACATATACAAGCTCTCAATATCTGGAGCTTAATGGAGATCTGGAAGAAAATGGGGATACGAAACAAAAACTATTTCTTCTGCAAAAAAAAAAAAAAAGTGTATTAAAAACAATCTGTATTACAGGAGCACACCCGAAACACCACCATTAACATTTAAAGTGAGCAAGGAAGGATATAGATTTGTGACTCTTGATATAATTGTTAAGATTTTTATGAGATCTAGGACTAACAAGATTGGTTTATGAGGAAACTTTGTGATACATTACAATTTAAAATTTCTTGGAGTAGCCAGCCATGTGATTCTGCACTGCCAGTAATGGCTGTTTTTATGTTTAAATACTGCTGATCTTTTTCAAGAGGGCAGTATATAAATAATTTTATAAATAAACAAAACAGTGCAAATCCTGACCATTTCGACTCAGCTCAGTGGAGTTAGGATTGCACTTGGCCAATGGGCCTGACCAGATGTTGTTGGACTACAACTCCCATCATCCTTGACCCTTGACCATGTCTGCAGGGGCTGATGGGAGTTGTAGTCCAACTAGCATGGGGAGGGCATCACCTTGGCTACACCTGCATTAAATTATAAATGGATTCAAATTAAGAACTTCGATGGGTGCTGAAATTATAAATAAAGGTTTCTGTTTATTCAATTGTCAGTAGTTATAGTAAAAAAAAACAAAGGCGGGAAGGAGATTTGCAAAAACATACTTAAAAGGAGGAATGAGGGAAAAAAATCACATCACATTTAAAATTTAAAGGTTTTTGATACTATTCTTAATTGTCTTCATAACTGAGTTTAGATTGGATTGTGTATTTTAGTATTTGTCGTTCTGATCCAGTTTTCATTTGTTTATTTTCCTTGTTGCATTGTTATAAAAGAGAACTAGTGTGCCGTAGTGGTTAAGGTGTTGGACTATGAAGCTCACTGGGTGACCTTGGGCCAGTCATTGCCTCTCAGCCTCATGAAAACCCTATTTATAGGGTCACCATAAGTCGGAATCGACTTGGGCAGTACATTTTAAAAAAAAATATCGTTATAAAAGCGTTTTTTTTAAAAAAAAAAAATCTGAATTGTTAGGCCCACTGATGAGAATTTGCCAAGGAGGCAGCATAGGTACATAACCTTAACCTCCATAAATCTGTCAAATATTTTAAAGCCGTCCAAGTCGGTGGCCACCATTGCCTCCAGTGGGAGCAAATTCCATGGTTTATTATTTATTATTTTATTTTATTCAATTTATATACCGCCCGCAGCCTGAAGGCTCTCAGGGCGGTGCACAGCATAAGATAAATACAATAAAATCACAAAAAACAGTAAAAGCATACATATTGAACAGTTAACAATCTGCTGTACATTAAAAGCTAAAGATAAATTAAAATGCCTGGGAGAATAAAAAGGCTTTAACCTGGTGCCGAAAAGATAAAAGTGTAGGCGCCAGGCGCACCTCATCGCAGAGACTGTTCCATAATTCGGGGGCAACCACTGAAAAGGCCCTAGATCTTGTTACAACCCTCCGAGCTTCTCTGAGTCGGAGCTCGAAGGAGGGCCTTAGATGTTGAACGCAGTGAACGGGTAGGTTCATACCGAGAGAGGCGTTCCACTAGGTATTGTGGTCCCGCGCCGTGTAAGGCTTTATAAGTCAAAACTAGCACTTTGAATTTGGCCCGGAAACAAATAGGTAGCCAGTGCAAACGAGCCAGAACAGGTGTTATATACGCAGACCGTCTGGTCCTCATCAACATTCTAGCTGCTGCGTTTAATTTTGTACTGTGGGAAAAAGTACTTTCTTTTGTCCATCCTGAATCCTGATGGTGATATATAAATAACTTCATCTGAATATAAGAGCCTTGCTGGATCTGACTAAAGGCCTCTCTATTATTAAGTACATTCAGACTGCAGTTCCAGCCTAATCTACCTGGACGTAAACCCCATAGAATTCAATGGGACTTCTGAGTAGTCATAGTTAGGATTGCAGCCATGGTTTGTTAAGTCAGCTAACACAAGGACAGTCCTTACTTAGCATATATGTTTTCAGCTTGTAAATTTAAAAGCATACAAAGTTGCTAAAAGCAACAGCCATCAAAATGTAAGCACTCAGATCAGTACATTAAACACAGTAATCCAATATAATACAATCATAATGCAACATAAAATAGTCCACAAAGATGGCTAGTTTTTAATGGAAATGAGGAAGCTGGCATCTAATGATTACAGTTATAAGGTTTCCAATAAGGGGAGTTAGCCACAAATTTAATTTGGCTGCTCCAGAAAGCAAGGTCATGTGTGCGTGTGCATGTGACCACATTTGAGTCTTCCTTTGGGACTGGCATGAAGGCACCAGCTGCTTACTGTTTTGTACAACTACATCTTTCGTTGACTTTTTTATAATCTGGGCTTGAACAAAGTGTATCAACATACACAAAAATAAATAAAATCAGGAAAAACATTTGTGTTCTCTGAAGGTCAAGTGGCGCTTGGGTTGTCAGACCCAGGGACCGCATACAAAGATCTTATAAAACCCTTACTCTGCAGAGGGGCCAAGCCAGTTGCAAGTCAATGAATAAAATACACAAATAAGTATGCAGCGTGCAAAATGACGTCAATACTCTATGTCACACATATTTCTCCCTCTAGTCCTCTTCACATCCCTTCAGGCCTTTTCCCCCCTCTCTTTTAGCTGTTGTCATGGTACTAAAATTTAAGCCACACCCTCTCTTTGGGGGACAAAAAAGACAGCAAAAAAAAAAGAGGGGGAGGAGCCTACCGTGCGCCAAGCCTCGTGAACGCGGCGCGAGCCTAAGGGACATAGGCGAAGCAACCACGTGACTTAAAGAAATCAATCTCTGCCTAGCCTTCCCGTCTACACCTCCCTGCCCCCTCCCACAACATAGATCTCGCGAGACCATGGATGATGATAAGGGGGCGGAGCCTGTTGCTGAGGGAAAGAAAAACGTTTAGGTAACCATCGAGGCGAGGAAAGGATAGAGCGACACACAGCCTCCAACTTCCGGCGGAAGTACGCCAATAAGAGCGGGATAACGGATAGCGTTTAAGTCCTATAGAGGTCGAAAACGCATAAAACGTTAAAATAAAATCTTCCTACCTCAGTAAGGAAAAGACTCCGACCGGCCCCGCCAGCGGTAGGCCTTACTGGCATTTCCGGTCCCTCAGACGCTTTCCTAGCTTTAACTTAAAAGGGTAACCACCATAGAGATGCTTGGGGCTAGAGGGGCTTTGCGGCCGGTCAGATCTCTTAGCTGATATAACAACAACAAAGCCATTGAACCATTGAATTAATACACACTTTCTTGGGAGTACGTCCCATTGAGCCCATTGAACCCATTGCTTTTGAGTAGACATGCACTGGATTAATACACACTCATCTGGGAGCAAGCCCCATTGAGCAGACATGCCTTAGATTTTCAGCCTAAGTAAGCAAGCAAGTGGGACTTTCCACTCAGCCCTGAAACTTACTGGTGTGATCCTGGGGGCCGGGCCAGGCAGGCAGGCAGGCACGCACACACACCCCCTCAGCCTAACCAACCTCACAGAGTTGTTGCGAGGACAAAAGCAGCAATGCAGCCCACGTCCACTCAGAGGCAACCTCTGCTGGGACTTAACTCTACATGTAGCGTGTGCAATGAACCTCTCGCGCGCCCCCTCCGCCCCCGGGAATGAAAAGACTGGATGGGCGCATGAAATGCAAGAGCAGCAAAACAGCAACTGCAAACTGACCCCCCAGCCCAGCCATTTGCATTCCCATTACATGTTTGCTTGTTAAGCCGCTTGGGGGGGAGGGAAGCTTGCCGCGGAAAGGCGGGCAACATAAAATAAACAACGTCAAGTCAATCGATCAATCAAATATCTTGTCCCTGTTAGGTCCAAACCCAACACGCGAAAAAAGAAAAAAAAGGGGGGGGAGGTTGGAGATATGGAAAGGGGAAATGCTCAAGCGAACCCAGAAGTTTGCCCCCTTTGTCTCAGACTGTTGTAAGTCTAGAAGGGAAGGGGGAAAGAGAGCGAGAGGTGGGCGTGGCTTGTTGCCAAGGGAGCGTCGCCGGCCGGTTGGCCGTGCGTGTAGCGTGTGTTTCCCGGCGTGCCCCGCGCGCGCGCGAGCTTCCCCCTCCCGCCGCCCCCTCCCCTCGCCGGCCGTCCAGAGGAGACGGCCAAGATGGCGGCCAGTAACTACTACGGGTTTGCGGCGGGTGCCCTCGCCGGGCCCCAATACAGGTACGTGGAGCGCGGGGGAGCGGGAAGAGCGGCCTTAATTGAGGGGGGAGGGGGATGCCAAAGGCCTCGCAGCCTTCCCTGCCTGCCCATTGCCCTCGGTCCGCAGCAACAGCCCTGCCAGGTAGGCCAGAGTTGTTATAGCAATTGAGCCTTCTTTCCCCACCCCACCCCACCCCGACTCTGGCCTGTTGTTATGGCAAGAGGGGAAAAGGGAGGCTGATGTGACAAGTAATTAAATTTCAGACCTCAGGTGCCCGTGCAACAGCCCTGCCAGGTAGGCCAGGGTTATTCTAGCCATTGTCTTTCTTACTCCCTCTCTCCCGTTACTGTAGGGGGGGGGAGGAGGCTGAGCGATCAAGTAATTAAAATTCAGAAGAGCTTGGTGTGCATTTGCCTCAGTTGCCTGTACAACAGCCCCGCCAGATAGGCCTGGGTTGTGGTTGACAGCGAAGGTTCGTCTTCTTTTCCTCTGTAAGGGAGGCTGAGAGAACCAAGTAACTGAAATTCCAGACATGCTTGCGGTGTGTCTTTGCACCAGCTACCTGTGTGATGGCCCTGCCAGGTAGGCCAGAGTTATTACAGCAATTCCCTCCCTCCTGTTATGGTAAGAAGGGGAAAGGAGGTAGAGAGCTGGGCTCACCTCAGTTGACCTTCGGTTGACAGGGACCGTTACAGCCATTGCAAATATCCTGACTGTTTTTGTTTGTTGATAATGCACCCACTTGTTGTTTTTGTTCATTTTAGATAGCCGCTGCCCTCCAATGAAATGATCTAGGTAGTGTATGAATCAGAACAAACCCCGTACAATATTTAAAAATACAAAATGTAACAACTTAAACAGCAACAATAAAAATCAATAAAGACAGCATCACACATCTTCTATCGGAGAATAAAACAATATGCTCGATGTAGGGGAACCTTTGTCCTTTGTACAGCTGAACTACAACTCCTATCATCCCTGGCCCTTAGTCCATGGTTTCTGGGGCTGGTGGGCGTTGTGGTGCCACAGCTTCTGGGAGAGCCAAAGATTCCCCATACCTGCAATACACAATGTATGTTTTGATTGTTTTGTAATTTCATGTCGCCACTGCTCCTTATTTTAACAAAACGTTTTTCAGTCTCTCCCTTGTCGACTTCCTTTTCAGCGCCCAGCCCGCTCCGGCTTACTCCCACCCCCCGACAGCAGCGAGCTACACAGTCCAACAGACCCCCGGGGTGGAGCACTCTGTGGCCCCTGCCTATACTGCAGCTGTGCAGGCGGCCAGGCCTGTGGCCTCTGCAGGGTATGGAGGCTACCAGCCCCCGTCAACGCAAGACTACGGTTATGGGACACGGCAGCCAGAGCCTGCCCCCCAGCCTGCAGTAACGCAGAACTATCAGGTAGCTGGTCGGGATCCTTACATCGGTTGGTTGGCTGTGAAACGGGTGGGTCATTTGCTCCAGATGATGTTGGACTCCAGCTAGGTCAGGGACGGGACGTCGCTCAGTGGTTGAGCATCTCCTTTGCATGCAGAACGTCCCAGGTTCAGTCTCCAGTATCTCCAAGTGGGACAGGGAGAGGGTCTGTGCCTGATACCCTGGAGAGCCACTGCTAGTCAGTGTAGACAGTACGAGCAAGGTGGACCAATGATCTGACTCAACATAAGGCTCCTTGGTTCCAAACTTCTCCAACCAGCGCGGCCAGTGGTTGGGGTGATAGGAATTGTGGGCCAGCAATTATTGGAGGACCATCGGTTCCCAGTCCTAGGAGGAATATATTCAGGGTCTGCTTCTGTGTGAAACCTATGGAAAAATGGTGTACACCTCTTGAGTATAGCAACCAAAATGACCTATGGATTCTGTGTGTAAGATAATCAGGCTGGCTCGTATCACGCACATCTGCTCACTGACAGGCAAGTTTTGTTTCGGTAGGATGGCTACGGTTACGGCCGATCCCCGACAGCCAGCGGCTACGAGACCAAACCATATTACCAGGCGGTGGCCACGCAGTCCCAACACGTGGCCACGGACTCGTACTACCACTCGAGTGAGTTATTGGGGAGTTCAAATGCGAAACATTTACTGGGCAGGCATGTTCGGACTACTAGAGGCTTCACGCTCGTTTCAAGTTGATTTAACGGCCATGACTCTCCCGAGAAAACCTGGGAAGGTAACTTTCTCTTGAGAATTCTCCTAGAGCCCCTTCGCAGAATGAAAAACGGGTGGGGTTATTGAGTTGCAAGCCGTGAACAGTTAATGCAGGTTTGGAACTAGTTTGTATATGTGTTGGTGGTTTATTTTAAGACATTAATTTTCCGCTTAATCATTAGTGTTTCTAATCAGTGTACATAAAAACAGACCATACAGAAAATATAACAAATTTATCATAATTTACTGAACGGTGGATTATTACTAGTACTTATTTATTTTGAGGTATTTACATATCGCTTGACCATTTGCATTTCTAAGCAGCGCACATAAAACGAAACCATGCATGAAATGGAACGATAAAACCTTACAATCATCATAAAACCAAACACTGTCTTAAAATGCCTGCCAGAACCAGGAAGTCCTAGCCACACACCTGAAATTCAGCAAGGAGGGTGCTCATCTGATCTCAATTGGGAGGGAGTTCCACAGGCTTGGGCCCGCAACACCGGGAGCACGGCTTCTAGCCGTTGCGAGCCGTGCTTCTGAGCCATGGAGGACTGGCAACAGAGGCTCCCCCAAAGATCTCAGTGATTAGGGCAGGGGTATGAGGGATCAGGCATTCCTTAAGAAATCCTGGACGCCAGTTGTTAGGGGTCTTTTAAATGAATGCAACAGCCTTGAAACTAACCCAGTGGTGGCATGGGCAGCCAGTGCAAGCTTTTAAGCGACGGAGTTATGTGCTGGCAGCAGTCCGTCCTGTTGCTGAGAGCCCAGCTTGGGCAAATGAAATGGGAACAACAAAGCCCTGCTTTTTTAAAGAAAAGAGCCTTTGGGCAGGTTCCATTAGCGCCTGCTCTGTGTCCTTTGTAGACTCCCAGGGCAGCTACAGCCAGCCTGCAGCAGTGTACACTCAAAGCCAACCCCAGAGGCAAGTGACGCCCGTGAAGCCAATCCAGACCGTGAACGCTTCCTCCTCCAACTACAGCGCATATCCGACCGCCACGACCGGCCAGCAAAGCGTCTCTGCTTCCTCCATCCAGTCGTACACGCCATCCTCCTCCTCATACGCCTCTTCCTCCTACAATTCCTCTCCTGCGTCCTATTCCGGTAAGAGCTTCTCAGAGGCCTCTCTTCCTGCCCCCCCTTTCTTTACCCCCGGGGTGGAGAACCTGTCTGTCATCTCTGACCATTGGCCATGCTGGCTAAGGGGCTGGTGTGAGTGGGAGTCCATCACCGACATCTGGAAGGGATCAGGTTTCCCCATCTCTGCTCTGAGAGACATTTCCTTTTCCAAGAGGGAATGCCTCTTCTAAACAGAGGCATTCCTACTGATATATTTCTTACATAATGATAATGTTATTTGTTATTTAATGTTATTTGTTATTATAATGTTATTTGTTATTTAATTTAATTTTTTGTAAATTGTATTGCTTTTATTGTATTTTTATATTGTATTTTTATACCTATGTTTATTTTTCTTTGTAAGCCACCTTGAGGGCCTTTGGCCGAAAGGCGGGGTATAAATAAAATTTAATAATAATAATAATACATGTATATCCCACCTTTCCTCAAGGGGGTTCAAGGTGGGGTATATGTTTCTCCCCCTCATTTAATCCTCACAACAGACCTGTGAGGTAGGTTAGGCTGAGAGAGTCATCCAGTGAGCTTCAGGCCTGAAGGGGGAGGGATTTGAACCCTGGTCTCCCAGGTCGCAGTTCAGCTCTAACCACTGCACCAGACTGGCTCTTAGAAGAGGCATTTTCGCAGATGGTAGATTGATGCTGCTACTGTGAGAGTAGAGATGGGAGCCTCCAGCCGTCTAAATGCCGCTGGATTCTCAACTCCCATTGTCCCCGGCCGATGTGTCCCTACCCTGGCATTGCCCACTTTGCATAAACAGGAGCTGTTTCTCTCTCTCTCTCCTCCCCCCCGTCATCCCAGCATCAACCTACTCTGCCTACGACGCCGCAGCATACACGGTGGCCAACGCTTCCTACTACCAGCCCCCCCAGTCTTCGCTCATGCAACAGCAGCCGCTACAGCCCCCTCCGCCGCCCCAGCAGCAGCACCAGCAGCCCCCGCCTCCCACACAGCAGCCGCCAAAAGCCATGGGGGGCTCCCTGTGGAGCGGCGGAAGCAGCAGCAACTCCATCGGCAGCACTTACGGCAAGAAGCCCCAGTATCTCAGCAAGCCCCTGAAGCCCAAAGGCCCCCCCAAACAGCCTCAGCTCCACTACTGCGAGATCTGCAAGATCAGTTGCGCGGGTCCCCAGGTGAGCCTTGCCTCTTTGGGACCTTTTCAAACTTTTGGGGGGGAAGGTTTGTATGCCTGCCCTTCCGATGCTGACGCTTTGCTTGGGGCGGAGAAACAGCAATTGAAAGCTGAATATAAGATACAGGTCAGCGGTTATCAAACCTTCTTTCTCACCCACGGACCACTTGGAAAATTGCTGATGGCCTTGGCGGGCCACTTTATTTTTCTGTCCGTTTGGATGATGTGGACAATGGTTGAATGTGTTATTATTAACCATGCCCTTCATCAGCAGGTCCTAGAGTGGGTGACAACAGTTTGAAATTCAATGTTAAAAAAAGTTTAAACAAATTATGGCCGAGAGAATAGAGCTGTTGTCATGCGCTGTGCTGAGTGCTGTATGGGTTTTTAATGGTGTTCAGTATTGTAGTGTATTATATGGTGATTAACCTGTTCCAAGTATAGTACGATAAAATCCAATATAAGAAATAAAAGAATCAATAAAAGCGCAATTGAAAATAAAATATGGATATTGAAAGCAGAGGGGCCTCTGGCTACCTGCAAGACGGTTGCAGACCACAGCTGGGGACCCCAGGTGTAGAGGAAGGCGTCCGCCTTCTGTGTGCTGTGCCACACGCAATTGTCATGTTTTTGTTTCACTGTTTATTAAATAAGGTTTCATGCGATGGGGAGAACAAACCTTGGGTCTGGGTTAGCCCACTTCAGGCTACAGGTGCGGTGGTGGGTTTCACATGATTTGAATGCTGCTCTGTACAAACAAGCAAATATAAATCCTCACAGGTAGAAGCCAAGAGTTCTAGGCTACCTATCTACATTGCAGGGAGTTATTGTTCTTTGTTTTCCTACAGCGGAGCATTCAGCCACATGACACACGCCTCCAGACACCGTCCGCCTCCCTCCACGAACGTTAGGCCCATCCCCGCTTCTCCCACCCTTGAAAACATTCCTGCCATTTCCTTTCCCTTCCTCTGCAGACGTACCGGGAGCACCTAGAAGGGCAAAAGCACAAAAAGAAGGAGACAGCGCTGAAGGCTGGGAGCCAGGCGGCAGGCAGCGGCCCACGAGGGGTCCAGACGCAACTTCACTGTGACCTCTGCGATGTTTCGTGCACGGGAGCGGATGCTTACGTGGCCCACATCCGAGGAGCAAAGCACCAAAAGGTAGGGCTTTGTGGGAGGGAGGATCTTAGGCTTGTGGGCACCGGACAGTTTGCATCCAACTCTGGGGCTCCCCTTGCACGTGGTCCGGAAGGT
The DNA here is from genome assembly GCF_030035675.1 of Rhineura floridana. NCBI lineage: Eukaryota > Metazoa > Chordata > Lepidosauria > Squamata > Rhineuridae > Rhineura > Rhineura floridana. The sequence goes on along the minus strand of NC_084497.1, from coordinate 2,126,082 downwards.
TAGGGTACCAGTTTTGGTGTATGAAGCCGTATCCTTGATCTAAGAGGCATTCCCTGCTCTCGGAGGAAATGCCGCTTCTAAACAGAGGCGTTCTTCCATCTCTCTCAAGCTGCTGCTTAATGCTACCAGGCTAAGGTCAAGGTGCTGGTTTTGGTGTACAAAGCCTTATGCAGCTTGGGATCAGGATACCTGAAAGACCGTCTTACCCCTTATATCCCCAGTCTGTCACTGTGCTCTGCAGGTGAGGGCCTCCTGCAGAGACCATCTCATCAGGAGGTCTGTTCCGCACAACATAGAAAGAGGGGCCTTTAGTGTGGTGGCACCCACCCTTTGGAATTCCCTCCCTTTAGATATTAGACAGGCACCATCTCTGGTATCTTTTTGGCACCTACTGAAGACCTTCCTCTTTCAACAAGCCTTTTATGTAGAGACCTTACTTACCAGTTTGTGTATGCGCTGGAATTGTTTTTTAAAGATGTTTTGTTTTCAGAGATGATGTTTAAGATGTTTTGCATTGATTGATTGATTGATTGATCAGTGTTTTCTCACTTGTTGTTTGCCAACGTGTTCTCCTTTCTGGGAGGAAGGGCAAGGTATACATTCTATAAGTAAATAATAAACTGCAATTAGCGCAGATCGTTTCAGTGCAGCCTGCTGACGGGAGAGCGCCGCCTGCTCATTAATGGCCATCCTTCCAGGTTCTCAAGCTTCACACCAAGCTGGGGAAGCCCATTCCGTCCACCGAGCCCATGCTGGTGAGCCTCTCTCAGGGTCCTGCCAACGGCTCAGCCAGCAAGCAAGCTGCACCCACCCCTGCACCCACCGCCGCAGCCGCACCAGTGAAGCAGGCCTTGGGGGCGGCCAACAGCATAAGCAACTTGAGCAAGCCGACGCCTGCGAAGAAGCCCCTTGCAGCAAAGCTGACTTTTTCAGGTATCAATGGTAAAAGGGCGAGCTGGGCAAGAGGCTCCTGAAAGCAATCTCGAGGGGAGAGAGGCAATCTCAAGGGAGCGATCCTCTCTCTCTCTCTCTCTCTCTCTCTCTCTCTCTCTCTCTCTCTCTCCCCCCGTCTCTCTGTCTCTCTCTCTCTCCCTCTCTGTCTCTCTCTCTCTCCCCCTCTCTCTCTCTCTCTCTCTCCCTCTCTGTCTCTCTCTCTCTCTCTCCCCCTCTCTGTCTCTCTCTCTCTCTCCCTCTCTGTCTCTCTCTTTCTCTCTCCCCCTCTCTCTCTCTTTCTCTCTGTCTCTCTCTCTCTCCCTCTCTCTCTCTCTCCCTCTCTCTCTCTCTCTCTCTCTCTCCCCCTCTCTCTCTTTCTCTCTCTCCCCTGTCTGCACAGCAACACCCCTTGGCTACGCGCTCTTAGGACTACAACAGGGACCGTAGTTTGTTAAGGGTGCTGGGAACTGTACCGCTGAGAAGGCTAAACAACCATTCCCAGGATCCTTTGGGGAAAGCCACGTGCTTTACATGCATGGTATAGATGTGACCCTAATCTTCTGTGCAAATGTCTTTTTTTTAAAAAAAGAAAGAATCTAGGCCAGGAACCTTTGGGGAACCTTTGGCCCTCCAGATCAGATTCTCTCTCTCTCCCCCTCCCCCCCCCTGCATCTGCCTTTTGAAGTGGACCTCATTCCGCTGCTTGCATAGACTGGACTCCTTTGGGGAGGATATAAACAATGAATTTGTAATCAATAAACAAAGTAAGGTGCAGGCCCATCAAAATGAGCCGTCACTGCTTGTGCAGATGTTTGCTGTTCAAGGAGAAGTCTGGCAGACTGGTTGTTCGTGATCCAAAGACTGGGAACGTAGGAAGCTTCTTTATTTTGAGCCAGGCTGTTGGTCCATGTAGCTCAGTATTGTCTACTCTGACTGGCAGCGATGGCTTTCCGGAGTTTGAGGCAGAGAGTCTTTCCCAACCATACCTGGAGATGCCAGGGATTGAACCTGGGACCTTTTGCATGCGAAGCGGGCACTCTGCCAGATGATGGGCGTTGTCACTTCTGGAAGTGGTTACTGTACAAGATTGGCTGCCCGGCACATCATGGAGTGCTTCGGTCACATCCACACCACACCTTTAAACTCACTTTTAAAGCACATGGCTTCCCCCTCGCCCCAAGAATCCCAGGAACCGTAGTTTGCTAAGGTTGCTGAGACTTGTTGGTCTGAGAGGGGTAAATGACAGTTCCCAGGATCCTTTGGGGGGGAGCCTTGTGCTTTACTTGTGGCTATAATCTTCTATGCCAAGGATTTTTTTCAAAAAGAATCTAGGCCAGGAGTGGGTGAAACTTTGAACCTCCAGATCTGATTTTCTGCCCCACCTTCCCAAATCTGCAGTTTGAAGTGGTAAAATCCATTCTTAAGACTTGGTTCTGTTGCTTGCACAGACTGGACTATTGCCACCTGCTTGTTCGCTAGCCTGAGCGGTCCTGTATGGCAGGTTTGGGGGAGCCTTTGGCCCTCCAGATGTTGCCAAAGTACAACTCCCACCATCATCCCTAGCCTTGCTTGCTGCTGGGAGTTGCCTTTCAGCAACACCTGGAGGGCCAAACGTTCCCCCACCCCTAAAAATGCAAATCATGGCGAGTTGAGATCTGAAAAGCACAATGGATGTTTGTCTCCTTCCTCGCAGGAGCAAGCAAGCTTCAGGCAACGGGCAGCAAAGAGGAGGCGGCGAAAGGGGCACAACCGAAAGCAGGAATGCCGGCAGACCAGCTCCCGCTTGACGGTTCCGGAGACAGTCTTGGGGATCTGCTTGACGTACAACCCGTAGGCCATGATTACGTGGAAGAGGTAAGGCGGGAGCCAGTTCCGTTGTTTTCACAGCGTGCTGTGTGAAGAAGTACTTCCTTTTGCCTTTTGTGCAGGCACGCTCTTCTGCGTCGCCCACTTCCAGTCAGCAGTCGGTTTTGCACATGTCACCTTTTGGAGCGAGAGTTGAGAGGTCGTGCCAGGGCCCGTGGAACCATCCTACTTGCCCCTCTGCCTTTCCTTACAGCCCCAGGCTTCTCTGGCAAGATGCTCGCTCTCTCTCTCTCTCCTCCCCCCCCCAAGGCCTGGCTCCTCTCACTCTGAGAGCAAGGGTATCCAAACTGACCCTGAGCTGAACCAGGCATCTTGCGACTAGCCTGGGTTTCTGGGACATGTGTGGTTCGTGACACCTCCTCCTTTTCCCTCCTTCTCTCCCTCCCTCTCCCCAGGTGCACAACGACAAAGGGAAGATGATCCGCTTCCACTGCAAGCTTTGTGAGTGCAGCTTCAATGACCCTAACTCCAAGGATATGCACTTGAAGGGACGCCGGCACAGGCTGCAGTATAAGGTATATACGGAGAGGTCAGGCCTCTAGAAACTAACCGTTCTAGCTCAGTGCTACAGACCAGCAGGGAAGGTTGGGTAAAGCCCCTTTTTTATTGTTACATATCTATCCCACCTTTTCTCCAAGGAGCTCAAGGTGGCATACATGGTTCTCCCCCATCTCTCTTGTTTTGTCCTCGCAACAACCCTGTGAGGTAGGTTAGGGCTGGGAAGACAGTGTCTGGCTCCCCAAGGTCACCCAGCGAGCTTCATGGCTGAGTGAGGATTTGAACTCATGCTTGCTCTTTGCTCTCTTGCTGCTGGGGAGATAGAGTCCACTTTCACACCATACTTTTAATTCCACTTTAAGCAGTCGTGGCTTCCCCCAAGGAATCTTGGGAAAAGTAGTTCATTAAGGGTGCTGAAGAGCTGTTAGGAGACCCCTCACAGAGCTGCAACTGCCAGAGTGGTTTAAACTCTGGGGATTGTAGCTCTGTGAGGGGAACCGGGGTGTCCTAGCAACACTCAGCACCCTTAACGAGCTACAGGATTCTTTGGGGAAGCCACGACTGTTGAGCGTGGAATCATAGTGGAATTAAACGTATGGTGTGAGTGTGGCCCAGGGAGACAATGGAAATACAGTCTCCTCTCCCAAAGTGGCATAGTGCAGGAGGAGGAACAGGAAATGAGGTCAGCAACCCTAAGGATATCCATTTACTCTTGAAGCAAGGTCAGCACAGATTAGGTGAGAAAGCTTGGAGGCTCCTTCCCTGTACCTTCCGTTATCCCCGCACACGCCCAACCAAGCCTTGCTGCATCGCGCCACTTCCAACAGCTGGTAGCCATAACTGAAGCAGGCCGCCTGCTCCACGCTTAGCCCTGATAGCGACAAAACCTCTTGCAGAAGAAAGTCAACCCAGACCTGCCGGTGGAGATCAAGCCCAGCAACCGAGCCCGGAAGATGCACGAGGAGAAGCTGAGGAAGCAGCAGCTCCGGGTCCTGGTGAAGCGGCGCCGGGAGGAAGAGCAGCGCTGGCACTTGGAAATGAGGTGAGTCCTCCTCGGGAGCGGCCTGGGGCAAAGCGGCGTCCCTGCTGCCTTCTTCTTCCTCCGCTGAAATGTCAGCTTCTTCCTCTCGCCTGCCTCTTGGCAAGCTGACAGCTTCCATCTGCTATGTAAAGCCACCCCTGCTCTTCCTCGGCTTCTCTCTAGACCCAGCGTTCCCCAGCTGTGGCCCATGGACCACCAGTGACCCGCAAGCTTCGTCCAGGGGGTCTACAGCATATGCCCGCATTAAATATTGTGGTTTTTGTCACTTCTTTTATTTCCTTCATTGCTATATTACAGTTGTAATTCAATAACATTGAATACAGGAGAGGGAGAAGCAATGAAGATACAGCTTTTTTTTTAAAAAAAACCATACAGCGTCTAGCACAGTGCCTTGCAATGACTACAACGTGCAGGAAAGTCTGCAAAGGCCATCAGCCATTGTTATGTGGTTTGTGGGGGGAGTTTGGGAGCCCCTGCTCTAGACTAAAAAGCACCAAATGCTGCAACCATCATTCTGGCCGCACCTCTTCTGAACCTTTTCCAACTCTGCGATGGCCTTTTTGAAGCGAGGCGACACAGTATTCCAAACGCGGCCGCACTGTAGACGGTGCAGCTCTTTCAACGCAGCCTGCCTTTGCTCTGCCCTGTCCCTCTCCAGGCGCTACGAAGAGGAAATGTACTGGCGTCGGGTCGAGGAGGAACAGCTGTACTGGGAGGAGCAGCAACAGCGGCACCTGGCGGCAGACTGGCACCCGCCCCCACTCATGGGCAGGCCCGGAGTGCCAGTCCCCCCTCTCTTGGTGGGTACTTGTTTTTAGACGACATTTCCTTGAAGCCCCAGACTCCCTGCTTCTGTGTACTTTGCGCCCTACAAAGCCAGCAAGCAGGATGAATACCGTGAGTCAATTCAGACGTCATGCTAAGCCGTAGCTTAGCGTTACGTGAACAAGCTTGGCCTGTTCAGCTGCAGCTGCAAGGAGGAGATTGGAAGCATTCACTGAGTGGTTTAAACTAACTACAGTTGCAAACGGGTGTTGTGGTTCATTTAAATCAGGGATGGGGAACCTTTTTTGGCAGCAGGCCTGATACCAACCTCCCCCACCCCCTGCCAGCCATTGTGATGAGTGTGTGTCAACTTCCAAACTGATAACAGCTTTACAAGCCAGTTAATGTTTTTACAGAGATGGAGGTTACTTGTCTCTGTTTGGCCCTGGCCGTTTGCCTTGGGCTCTGTTGTGGGCTTTTCACAAAACTACTCGAGTCTGGAGTCCTGCAGTGTTCCTGTAGAACAGCGATGTTTAAAAGGACACCTTTGCAGTCCCTCAAGGCTCCAGTTTTCTGCCAAACTGTTTCCTTTTTTTAAAATGACAAGATAGGTTGACCTTTTAATGGGGACAGAGAGTCCCCCTTGCCCACTGCCTCTCACTCTGACCCTCTTTCCTAGGGTCTACCCTGGCCCATATTATTCTGAAATACTTGGAGGTTTTGTACATCAGTGAGTTTTGAATACTTGAAAACCAAAATTAAGTGCGTTTTGTGTTGGACTAGGACCTGGGAGACCAGGGTTCGAATCCCCACACAGCCATGAAGCTCACTGGGTGACCTTGGGCCAGTCACTGCCTCTCAGCCTCAGAGGGAGGCAATGGTAAACCCCCTCTGAATACCGCTTACCATGAAAATCTTATTCATAGGTCGCCATAAGTCAGGATCGATTTAAAGGCGGCCCCTTTCCATTTTTCTGTT